>NC_142694.1:11865668-12169753 GCF_029641045.1 Salvia hispanica
AAGACCAGCCCCATCTTGCTACACTTGTCCAATGTAATGTTGTTCACTTTCCCTGCATATTGGGTTTTAAACACTTCAGATTTCTCATGTCTTGCAGTGAGATAGTCCAACTTTAGGAAAAACATAGTTTAGTAACTACTACTCCTATATACCAATGACTTGAAGAACAGAATTCTGGCACCCATATACGTATATTGTCTGCTTTGCATCACAATCATCGATTACTAGTTCCTTTTGCCCAATCTGATTCTCCACCACCCATCTGAAAACATGGAAATTCAATCTTTTACAAGGGAAAACAAGACTAAATAACATCATGTCTTTGAAGAACTATTGTCTGCACTTACTTCCGACCAAGCTGAAGCTCAAATTTAGGAGGTCCTGTCTTGGTCACAGAAGGTTTCTTAGCATGACTTTCTTTCTCAGCAACACTAACAACACCACTTCTGTCTGTACGGTTCTTGCTTTTCATATCAGCAGTGACCTTTCTAAGACCTTGTAGGAAAGACAGACAATAAAGACTCAACAAGTCCATTAAACATAGAAATGATAATTTCCAGAGTTCTGAGACCTTGTAGATTAGACAAAGAGCTCAACAACTTGAGTTGACATAAGAAATGGAAGGAAAAGTGATGATTACCAGAAGTAACTGACTTTCCAGAATTAATTTCATCAAAAACAGCAGACATCCCTTGTTTAGGGCGCGAAGATGAAGATTGTGCAGCAGCTGGAGCTTGTGGAGGAGGAGGGCCACCTTGATTAGTTGCTATAGTCTTCCCTGAGGCGTTCCAAACAGGTCCCAGTGGGTAGTGAGCCTTCACATAATCTTTCAAACCTGGTACGAAGAGCTCCTTCAAAACCTTTACCCACTCAACATGATTCGGATCTTTGTTCTTGTACTCTACGAGAATCTAGCCAATCAACAACAAAAATGTCAGAGCTCCGGAGTTGATTCATCATTCAGAGACATGTTAAATTTCCATGCATGGTACACAATCAGCAAATTATATGAGCACATCAAAAGCAAATATAAACATGATAGCCTTAAAGCATCCCCATCATTCTGAATGAAGAACCACAAAGCACCCCTATCATTATCACACGATTGTTCCCTTTCTTTGATTGTTTGAAGAGAACTATTTGAAGTGAGATATAAAGAATCATAGTGTGTACCTTATTACTGTAGAACTCAGACGTATGCCAACTTTCTTCAACATGTGCGGTAGGCATGCTCATACCTTCAATTACAGATCATGATATCCACAAATGAGAAAAAAGATAAGAAGCAATTGAAAGCTGAACAAATCATTCATGTCTAAGGTTTTCCTTACCACAATTCTTTCCTGTATATGCAATCCACATGAGAGCTGCAATGCTATCAGCGCCCGTCTTCTGGTGATTGAAGAACTCAGATTGTCTTCCCTCTGTTAATGCATACATTTTTTCAACCACATCATTCAATGGTTTCAGGAATGCAACCAACCCCTTCGTGTCAGGCTTCTGCGCATGCAGCATAAGTGAGCATTGGAATTCAAACGGCAGGAAAAGGAAAAACAGAACTAGAAACTAAACAATTAAAACAATGTGATGCCAAACATGCCATGGTTTGAATCCATGACTATCTCACAGCATAATCGTGATTCGAAACACTATTCCTCAACGACAAAACTAACGCCAGATGATCAAGCAATTTCTGCAAAACTAACGCCAGATGATCTCTCTTGGCTTCAGGACTCATTAATTGTATTACATGCTTCATCGTAACGAAAATTGAAAAGGTATATTAGCAATCGATCGATATACCAATTTATATAAAATCACAAATCAATTCAACGGTTTGGCTGTTGAAATCAGCTAGCAGTTAGCACCATTTCCGGATCATCTCTACCAATTGATGATCCTAAAATCGATTCACAATTATAATCACATTACACATTTCACTCAATCAAAAGATCTCATTCCCCTAGCTGATTTAAAATTTCACGCACGATTCAAAAGTTACATCGCAGACACAGAACTAGCGAAAATCAATTCAGAAACGCCGATTTGCTACTGCATCGCAGCAATGTAGCATGCAATTTGTGAGAATCAAACAAATTAACCTGAGTTTGTGAGATTTCAACGAGAAGTTCCTTCTGGACGTTAAACGCCTCCTCAATAACCTTCGAGATATCCAAAACCTGTCCTCCAATATTCTCCGCGACGCTAATAACGTTGGTAACATACTGCGAAATGAGATCGTCAAACGCCGCAATTGAAGGACCCGCCGCACTGGCGTCTCTGCTGATCTCTCCGCCTCCGCTGAAACCTCCGGCTGAAAGAGACTCCAGCCGCGTCACCGCCGATTCTAGCCTGCTTATCAGTTTCTCTTCCATTTCATGCGCTTTTTTTTCTCTCCCTCAAAAAAACGATTAAATAATTCAGATAGAATGCAAAATTAGTTATGCTCTTTCCATAATATGGTAAATACAGTTATGTTTTTTCCCTTTTTCTTTTTTTGTTTCTTATTTTTGCCCCCCTTTTTTTTTTTATTATGATACACTTGTGAGATGCATAGCATTTTTAGCGTTGGCCAGAATTCATTGGTAATTTCATTATTTTAGAAATTTATATATATCGAAATTAATTGCTTCCAAAACTATTAAAAAATTATTTTGAATATTAGCAATTTGTAAATACACCAACTTTGAGTATTAGCACATTCGTGAAAAAATACTTTTCTTATGTAATAATTAGTAACTGGCTTTTGATGATAGTGTTTTATTCTAATCTCTGCATGGTGCTTTAATAGCCTGAAGAATATGATGATATACTTAAATATTGGAAAAGGAACATATTCAGTTGAAATATTGTGAAGCTAAAATATATGAAGCCTATATATATTTACAACCTCATTTAAATGGTATGTGCCTGGTGAAGAAAGAATAAACTGTTGTTCTACACAGAAGCTCAGTCATCCTCTGCACTTTAATATGTATACACACATTAAGACCATAATATATGAACAAAACTAATCATCTTCCCATAGCTCTATTACTGCTTGATACTTGAGCCCGAAGAGATGCTGTATCACGAACCGGACGAGGTTCCTGCATGAAAACAAAGTTAGCTAGGCTCAAACCTCGGAGAAACACAACACAAACAATAGTTTAGCATCAATAATCTAAACACAGAATCAGCAACTTTGGTGTCTGTATTCCCTTATGTTGTTCACCCTTTCTTGAATTGTTGTTTCAAGTCTTGTAAATTACTTCGCTAACAAGTGATAGATTTGTGCTGAGATATTGCAAAATGTTTACTCACCACGCGGAAAGGAAATTCATCAGCCTCAAGCATGTGTACAATCTGACCCATCTTAGGACGTTTGATGGCATCCAAGTCTATACATCGGAGGCAAAGCAGTAGTATTCTCTTGAGTGCTCTTGGGGGAGGAGGAACAGCCATCAGTGGGTCAGTAATCTCTTCACTACGCCGACTTGATACCATCCCTTTGAACCAATCTACCAAGTTCATCTGAAAGTTGAGAGTTGGAACTTGTTACTACTTTTCAGCAAGTAAAGAGAGTTCAAAGATGGATTTTCTTCACCTCTCCTGGTGGCCTTGAATAGTCTACTGGGCTCCTTCCGGTTATTATTTCCATGAGTAGAATTCCGAAGCTGTATACGTCGCTCCCCTCATTGAGCATACCAGTGCTTGCATAGTCAGGGGAGACATATCTGCAGTATGTAAATAAAAGTTACATGCCTTCCTCTTTCCAATCCTCTGCTTTGAGGAGAATGAAGAGAAACAGAACAAACCCGAATGTTCCCATCACTCGTGTAGTCACGTAGCTTTTCTCAGGTCCCAATAACTTGGCGAGTCCAAAGTCTGACACTTTTGGATTCCATTTCCTGTCTAGTAGAATGTTGCTGGATTTTACATCCCGATGGACAACTTTGGGCTCTAATCCTTCATGTAAGTATGCTAGTCTGCAACAACCAACATTCAGAAATTCAATAGTAAGTACATAAAGAAGTAACTGAGCATCTGCATCTCATGAGATGCTCAAAAGAACTGTCGGAGCGTAGATAATCATTTTCTTGTCAAAACAAACACAACAGTAGAGCGTAGATGTGGATAAGAGTATCAAAAAGCAGCACACCCCAAAAGAAATACAGTAGGGAGGGTGCATAACAATGAGAAACATTACACCAATCAATCACTTAGGTGAAGCATATCAATATATTAGTATGAAATTGGGATAACGCCTCACCCTCTAGCTGTCCCAATGGCAATTTTCATGCGGATCTCCCAAGTCAACGGACTAACTGGCCCCACATTGCCATGTAACCACTGCTCCAAGTTGCCATTGTCAATGTACTCATAGACCAGCAACCTGATTGCACCAAAAATGATCAGCAACAAGTGAAAGAAAAACTAATTCTATGTTAACAGAAAAAAATCAAATGAAACTGAGGCATATACCTTTGAGCTCCTTCAGCACAATAACCTAAGAGACTCACGAGGTTCTTGTGTTTTACTTTCCCGATAGCTTCAACCTCCACTGTAAACTCTTTCTCTGCCTGACCCCTTTTGAGAAATGACCAGAAAATGTTAAAGTTGCATACAGTGGCATGCTTCAAGAAGACTGATGAAAGAACATGTGTTGCATTAATTAAAGATTAAAACTGAAGATTAAGGTGGCAATGCTACCCTTGGGGTCAATATCATATTATTCATCCCTTGTTAAGATCAGTCATCAATTAAAGAAATTATGGGGATCCTCATCGTAATAATATGCAACATATTTGAGCCATGGGCGTGTCACGTGTGGCTGGATGCAATGCCCATATTCATGGTGTCAGGACTCAGGAGGGTGCAGTAGACCTTGACAACTCATAACGAAGTAGTACTATATTTTTTACGTCGACATGATGGCAACTCCACAGTTATACAGTATTTATCTTTCAATTTTGTTCGATATTTGTGTCGTGAGTCTCAAAACATCTGACATATTTATCCAGACGAAATTCGACCATGTGGCTAAAACTGATTAAATATGATAAAAACCTTCTTCAATTACAATCCTCTGTACATCCACACTCTCAGACATAATCTACCTAATTTTCACTATGCCCAATAAACAGCACTCGTTCGATTAGCAAAGAAAATATCCCAAAAAAGGGATCAGAGATACTACAACCAATGGTATCATAACTGAGAAAGCATAAAAAGAAAAAGTTAATCTAGATAAGATAAAGTAGCATAACGATATTAAAGAGCTGAATGAAAATAATTAAAGGAAAAAAAAGATTAGTCTAAAGACTCTAAACTCTAAAGCTTGCCCTGTAGAATAGATCCAAGAAAAAGAAGAGCTAAAGAAATAAAGGCTACCAATTACTTTGTTTTTTTTTCTTTTAATCCCTAGTCCGAAATGTCTAATTAATATTCACCCACAAAGCAATCAACATCGAACCTCTGATTCCATCAACGAATTCCCTATTGGAACACATAATTTCGAATAGAACATGCCTAATTAATCTTAGTTACTGAAATGAAATGCATAAACAGAGCAAACATGCACGCTGATCCATAAATATAAACCCTAATTCTCATATCACAGCTCTAAACCCCTATTTCGAGCTCGAAATGAGATACAAAGAAGACTTACTTGTTATTGAGAAGTTTTTTCACCGCAATCACGGAACCATCCTGCAAAACCCCACGATAAACAATTCCATAACCACCTTCTCCAATCACATTTTGACTCGAGAACTGATTCGTCGCAATCTGCAGCTCTCTCATGCTGTACCACCGCCCCCACCCAGAGCTCCCCAAACCGTCAGTCGACGCCGACGACGACTCGCTCCGCGTCGTGCTCGACTCTTTGCTCTCCGACTCCGCATCCAAACCCTGCGAAACGCCGCCGATCACAAACACCTTATCCGTCTCACTCTTCACCTGCCTCCGATCCGCCTCCCTCTCATCGCCGGTCTTACTAGAAACCGGCGGCGGAAGTCCGGAGCTCTTGTTCGCGCCAATGCCGAGCCGCTTCGAGCTCCGATTGCGGAGGAACAGGAGAATTAGGCAAATAGCAGCGAGCACGATCACGACTGTAGCGATTATGACGATGAAGAGCTTCTGACCGAGAATTGAAGTTTTCTGAGTGAAAATTCCGCCGGCGGTAGGGCTACCGGAATCATCCATTTGCTGCGGAGAGATTGGTGTGCGAGGGGTGGGGTGAGAGGGGCATGTGTTAGTGAATGATGATTGGAGTAGAATTTAAGATGAAAACTGCGAAAATGTGGTTGGAGAACTTGAGTGGGAAATGGAAAAAGTGGCAGCCATTGTTGAGGTTAGCTAAGCTGATGGAGTGGGCAACAATGCCATACAACGGATACCAACTAAAATTGTGAGTTACGAGAATTGAAGACAAAGAAAGGGGTATTTTGGGGAAGATAAATATTTTGAAACGGATCGTCGCCCTCCGACCGTTAAGATGGTGACCAGCTTGACCGTTCTACCCCTGTTATTCTCTATTGCAACGTTTCAATTCACTTATTATTATTCTAATAGTATTAAATATATTTAAAATTAAAAATTTTGTAATTTAGGGAAAAAATGTATCTCTAATGGACTAATGGAATGTTATTCTCCTCTAACATCACATTAGTCACTTTTCTTTCTATCACTCATTTAATTTACCAATTATGTACACTTGTATCGTTTTAAAAAATTTATTTTAAAAGATGAATATATTGTCTTTTATTGGAATCTAATAAAACTCTCTCAAAACTATAATTTCGGTGAGAAAGAAGAAATGAAAGATATTTTCGTACTTCATTGATTAGTTTGTTTTTATTGGAATTTAATAAAACCCTCAACACTATAATATCGGTGAGAGAAAAATTGAAGATATTTTCAATAGTTGCGACATAATATGTGAAAGATAAAGCAAAATCATCAATCAATAATTTGATTTTTGTCATCTTGTCACGCACCGCATCATCATAATCAAGAAAGGATGATTTTAATTGTAACTTGGGCTCCTTTAATGATCCACAATTTAAAGAGAGAGCCATAAAATCTTTATATAATAATATCATATCGAAACAAACAAAAGAAAGGGAGAAAATTATTGGAGGCGAAGTAACGCACAAGTAAAACTATGTTCTTAAAAATTAGAAAAAATATGAAAATTGAAGTATTGGGCGCTCTCTTTTTTCAACTTATATGGCTAGTTGCATCCATGCACACGTCCATTTCATGACCCCATCCATTAGTATCAATATATTACGTGTGTGACAAATTATTAATGTCGGATTTACAAGTACTACAAATATAATTAAGATTTGTTGTTAATAGTGTAAATAACATATCCGTATTTTTTTCATTTTTGTTAGCCCATTAGTATTCCACTAATAATAGTACTTATATTGTCTCTGTATTACTCTCTTATTTTATTAATTTTACATTAAAACTTGTATTGTCTACTAAAATAATTTTATTTATATTAGTTGATAAGAAAGTTATGTAATGATAAATAAGTTTAAAATTGAATGAGCCATTTCTCTAGCACGTAACATATAATCATGTAGCAATCATATCAATTCCCCAAAGTCGTGACATAACACATAGATATAGGAATATTTTTAAAAATAATAATTTGCTTCCTTCACTTCCATCAATCAATATTTAAATACTAATAGGCAGGATAATAATTGAAAAGAAGAACCCTTGAGCGAAACCATGACAAAAATGTAACATTGTTTCCATTAATAAAACCAAAAATATTAGGCTACTCTTGAATGTACAAAGATCCAAATTGATATAAGTTGGGCAAAAGCAGCGAAAAAAACAATGTAATGACACATATATACTACCAACTTTGATTAATCTTCACTTAACAACACCAATAATTCAACCACCCTAAGTTTTACTTAATTGAACACTTATACTTTAAGCAAGTATAGGGTTAAATTTGTTCCCTATATTAAGATTAATGTCCTATTGACTAAATGGGTTATTCTTGCAATCAAAAGTCTCAAATTTTAATTTTACTAGAGTTTTATATAGGTCAAACGTTCATACCCGATTTGGTATGTAACGGTGAAACACAACTTAGTTGGTAAGACGTTTCTCCTTCAACCAATAGATCAGGGTCGAGTCATTACAGGATTGGTGGAAAATCATTATTGATCATCGTAAAAAAAATGGCATGTTGACACTAAACATAGTTCCCAATACGTGTAGGGTTAAATTAGTACAACTAAAGGGTTGATTTAATTATGCTAAACATCATTTCTTATATGTAAAGCCATTTTGAGACTAATCCATATTATTCACATGGCCCAACTCTGGGGAGATTCACATAGCCCAAATGATTCTAAATTCATGGGCTTTCTGCTAGTGTCTGAGCGACATTACACTTTTCTCTTTCTTTTTTGTTTCATTTATATATGGGTACTTTTAAGAAAAATAATTTTACTTCTTTCTTTAAATTATTTATTTTACTATTCCTTCAATTTTATTTTATTTTTAGTTAGCTATTTTATTTTATTATTATTTATTTTTAATCCAATGTGTATTACTCCTATTTTCTTAATCTATGGGTATCTACGGACTACGCACTTAATATGATAGAGAGGGTATATAATGTTGTTAATTTTTCTTATAATAAATGCGACACATTTTTTTAATAATTTATTCTAAAACAACATATTATATGTTTTTTATAAAAATTATTTTTCACATTAATATAAATATATATTTTCTCTTTTCACTTACTCCCTCCGTTCCATAATAATAGAGTCATTTTGTCATTTTGGTACGTTCCATAATAATAGAGTCATTTCTTTTTTTTTATAAAAAATCAACACATTTTTTACATTTATTTTACTCTTTCTTATTTTTCTCTTTTTTCATTTCTCTACTTTTTTTTAATTTGCACATTATTCTTCATTTATTTAATTCACATAATACAATTTTTCTTAATTTCTACGTCAAAAGGAAATGAATTACTATGAAACGGAGGGAGTATTTGTAAAACAAAATTTTCTAAAATATCTCTCAATTCACCTAATTTGGTTGACATACGGAGGAAGGTTGTATGCTTGTATAGTTGTATATGTGGTGATCCTTATCCACAACAACAGTACTTCATAAGGAATCAAAACATGAAATACCAAAATCACCCCTGGGCACGGGCACACAATCACGCATCAAATGAACGGCCAGGGCCCACCTGCATCAATATTCTCATTTCTCAATTCCTCTCGAATTATCGATTTCGTCCTCACCACAATCGCTAAACCGTTTTCTCTCTCCCTCTCAATGTCGACGGCCGATGACGCCGGCACGGCCGTCAATGCGCCGAAGAAGAAGCAGCGCGTCAGCAGCAGCAGCACCTGCCTCCCCTCCACTCTCGCTGTCATCGATTTATCCGACGAATCCCTAACCGAAAGGCCTCGCAAACCGCCTCTCCTCCGCCGCACCGCCTCCCATTCTCTATTCCACTTCCCTCCGTCCTCCTCCGCCGCTGATTTCAACGATCAGTCCACCGCAGACGTCGTCCTCGCTCTCCGCCTCGACCATCAGCCGTCTTCTTCATTCGATTGCGACGATGCTTTCTCCGAATCGAGCTCGATTGCTTCCCCCGAGACTCAGATCTATTTGCACTCACGAGTTCTTCGCCGATCGAAATACTTCGCCGCGCTTCTCTCCGACCGCTGGCAGCAGAAGAGCGACGCGGCTTCGTCGATGGATGAAGAGAATTGCTTCAAAATCCATCGTATTACTCATCGTATTCCGGCTGTTTATGATTCTATGGATGACTACGTGACAGTGCTCAAACTCCTCTACTCTGATGATTTGTTGTTTGCGATTGATAACCTGTCGACCGCGCTTGATTTGCTCCCGATCGCGCTTGAATTGTTGTTTGAAGATTGCGTTAAAGCTTGTGTGAGATTCATCGAGGCAGTGCCGTGGTCGGAAGATGATGAAAAGAGGATCTTAAGTTTGATTCCTCTACTGAGTGAGGAAGAATCAAAAGAGCTCCTCGCCAGAGTTTCTCCACTGAAAAATGATTCATCCGAGGAAATGCTTCACGGATTGATCCTCTCCGCAATCCACAGCAATTCGAACATGGCCTTCGCGAAGGCGTTCGTCGCAAAGCTGCTGAGGGACTTCTCGTCGAGGGAGACTGCGAGGAAAGTTCTCGATGCGGCGTTCGACAAGAGTTTGAGAGTCGTGAAGCAGTCGTTGGAGGAGTACTCGAGTCCGGACTTCAGAGGCAGCCACGACGAGACGGAGGTTATCCAGAGGCTGAATTTGCACACGGCAATGACTAATTTGAAGCACGTTCTGTGGCTGGTGGAGAGGATGATTGAGCTGAGAGTGGCGGATACAGCCGTGAAGGCATGGAGCGAGCAGGCATCGCTCACGGCGGATTTGAGGAGGGCGTTTCTCGATGATCTATGGCGTGCTTTCTTTCCGGGACTACCCTCTGTAGTGCTTCGCTGCACCTGCCGGCTTGCTAGTGCAGTCGTCACGGGGAATATCTTGGCTGCAAGACAGGTTACCATTTTGATGCTTTTGTGTTCATGTTTGGTGTGAATATTCAATCCATATGTATCGATGTTTATATATCAATGTATGTTTCCTCAGCTGTATTTTATTTTGATGGTATTTCATTGAGAATTTGAGACAGAACTGTGTGTGATCTAAAAATGGCTAAGAAATGGAATTTCATTGTTTAAGTTTGAAGGGTAGAATTTGATTGTTCATGCATAAAAGGTAAAAGTGGGTTATGCAGGTGAGGATGAAGCTAGTGAGGGATTGGCTGCCGGTGTTGATTATCTGCAAAGAGAGGGTACCGATCATGGGGTCGAACAGTATGTCGCTGTATGTGGAGCTGGAAGACATATTTTTGAGGATCATATCGACTCTCCCTATATCAGATTCACAGGAATTGTTGCAGCAGTGTCTTAGCTTCTCAACTCGGAACATTGATGACTGCCCCCACTTGGTGGATGCATTTACTACTTGGTTTCGTCGTGCCAACAGACCCGCACAGGCAGACCTTTCCGAGTAATGGTTTTGGGTCTTGGTAGGAGGAGATCCATCGCTTTGTAAATAGACTATTGCCATCTTTTTTCCCTTTGAAAGTTGCAGTAAGGCAGGAGTCGTCTTCTTTTTAATGTCTGTGACGAACTACTTTACTGGCCATGTATATGTTTGAGAATGGATGTTGCTATAACTTAGAAGAAACAAATGATGAAGTTGCAGTTAATATGCCACTACTTGTTTTGTCTTGGTTTGTTTGGGTTTTGTTTAAACTTGATAATATCAGTTGAACAATAAATCGATTGTGAGTGACATTTATAAGATTGAATTTCATCCATACATTTTAGATACGAATATCTGTTACACTCTCATGCATACTCTGCAAGAATCAAGAGTAGATGAATAGACATGAAAACCTGTTACATTATCATGTATATACTCTGCAAGAATCAAGAGTAGATGAATAGACATGAAAACGAAGATTAAAATCCGAGCATCCATTGACAGTGAAATCATCCTTCAACAATCTTAACGGCCGACCTGCACCACACAAAATCACAACATGAAACACTGTTGCATCAAATGAGAAGAAAAACACATTTGGAGGAACTGCATACCCGAAAGGGTTCTGTTTGATCGCCAGCAACTCTACGTCAAGCTGCATAAAATTCGTAAGTAATTTTCTCTGTTTGGCTCATAGAAGTGTAATATAATAGTACTCCTATGAAATACAAGTACCTCAATGGTTGCATTGGGAGGAATTTCTTGCACACCCTTACTTCCATATGCTAGCTCAGGAGGTACAATCAGCAGTCTCTGCATTATGCAACACAAGCTAGCTTTGAGTGGTCGAATTTGAAGCATGTGGGAGATTGATCCGAGTCTCACTCACTCACCTGGCCCCCGACACGCATGCCTTCAACTCCCAAGTCCAATCCTTTAAGAACCGCTCCTCTCTCAGATTGACCAACATCAAATCCATACGGCTACAACACAACATTAATCGTAATACTCCATCCTCAATCACACACACCAACTCAAACATCCTTACTTACCGTTCCACCACCAACTCCCATGCCTTGTCTGCTAGTCATAAACGTGATGCCTTTCCACTTGGCTACGTAATGCACCTAACAAACGCAATGCATTTACCACAGCACTGAGTTTCCCTTCATTACAACAACAGATATAAATCCAACATAAAGAATCCAACATTTGCAAATCCATGTATTTAGATATTAAAATTTACTGTGCCACAGTCATACTGCAACCCGAGATCCCTTGACAGCTTCGAGTCCGTCTCCCACCTTCAAATCATAGTACCTACAAATTCAAGCCTATCATCAAATACACCAACTGATGCCTTGCTGTAATAGAATGATAATGCTATAACACAGACAGCATAAATATACAAGTTTAAGCTGTGATCATAGGATACAGAAGTGCCCAAATTCAGATTAACATCGATACAAACCCACGTTGTCTGAACTATATAAGCAATAGTTAAAATCAATATTAGTAAAGGAAGAATCTGAGAGATGTTATCATATAGTAGTACTAACTTCAGACCATTTGGGAGAGTTTTGAATTCACTTTCAGGAACTTTTGCTCCTCTCAGCTGCAGCATATAAAAAAATTACTGTCACCAAACCCAGAATAACATTTTTTTGGGGTAAAAATATGAAAATGGCTCACAGCTCTTCTACTTGTGCTCACTGCACCAGCTGCTTCACATAACGAAATCCCAGCAGCTGATAGATAAATCATTAAAAATGCAATAACTTGTTAATTTAGAATTCCATATAAAAATTCTAGGAGAAAGAATCCTATATAGTAGTAATTGAAAGATTCACTACATCACATGAAACCATTTAATTGAAAGATTCACTACATCACATGAAACCATTTACGGAGAGATGAAATCAATTAACTAAAAACTCCTCTGTCAAAACCAACCGAATTTTGAATGGGGAAGATTTCTATCATTCAAATGCCCAATACTTAATTCGATTCGATCACGAATACAGAAAATCACAATTCCCTCAATCAAATAGCGAACCCAAGAAATATTAAGCCAAAGGGGTTATAAAAAATGCTAACTTGCAGCAAGAAGAGAGCTCAGCAGCGCCCTCCGCCCCTCCAAATGCAATTTCTGGACAGAGGTCGATGAACAGCGGCAACAGAACGACGTCGTATTCGTGTACGAGCGTCTCTTTGTTGAAGAAGATGAGAGAGAGTGGTGGGGGAAGATGGGCTTGAGTGGATGGTGAAGGAGGAGAGAGAGTTCCATTTCCCTTTGTTGTCAGTTAAGCAAAAGCAGTTATGATTTGCAGAGTGAAGGGATTATATCGTAACCATTTGTAGCCACAATTTCACATTTGACATAAAATGCCCAGTCATAATTAATCTGCCTATATCGTCGATATAAAACACGACTCTTGTGATTTAAACGCGCGCGGCCTTCTCTTGATCTGACTCATACACAAAAACAGGAGTGAAGTCGCGCAAAATCGGTGGCGAAAATGATACGAGGAGTGATCATAATGAACGATCAAGGCAAGCCTCGCCTCATCAAATTCTATGAATTTCAGGTTTGCCTCATTTATCCTCCAATTAACCTATAATTATGGTTCCATTTTTGAACCATTAGATCTGTTAATTGTTATTGCCAGCTGAATTAATTTTTCATTATTTGCTTCATTAGCCACCGGAGAAGCAGCAGGAGCTGGTTCGGAGCATTTACAGAAGTCAGTCGTGTTTCTTTTCAATCAAAAATTAATTTCTGATTTTCAATTTTCGGTATGAGAAGTGAAATCATAGATCAATGCGTGCAGTTTTATGCAGTAGAGCAGAGAACGTTAGTAATTTCGTTAAAGCGGATTCTCTTTTCGGGCCGGTGAGTTTTAGGATTGGGGATTTTGAATTGCTTGTTTTTGAGGTTTGATTTTTGAAATGGCGTGTTTGATCAATTTGCAGAATGTGCGGCTTGTTTACAAGACTTTTGCAACACTCTACTTTGTCTTCATATTCGACAAATCTGAAAATGAGCTAGCGATGATGGATCTGATGCAAGGTATTCTTCCAAGTTTAATTTATGGTTGGACCTGGTTTTTTTATATTTGATTCTCGAGACTCTAGCTACCATTTTTACAGAACTTCTGCATAAGTAGGACTATCTGTTACTGTGGTAATCCTTGACATGAGACCGTATTTAGCACGAATTTTAGAGATAAACGACGCGTTAGACCAAGACTTGTAAAGCACACGAACACGGCATGGAAATGTGGTTTTTCGATACATAGTTCAAGATTATGCTACTCGTGTGTTTATTGTATGTTGAAGATGAAAAAGCACGACAATGACATAAACCAAACACCCGTAGAGAGTAGCCGACGACGCCGTCTTACTGGTAGTTACATATAATAAGGTTCGAGGAATGGAGTCTTTAGGTGGTGAGGGTTCTGAACCGCGCATGAATTCTTTGGTAAAGTGAGTACTAGTGGTGTAGCACAACAATAACAGACTTGTTCTGTAACTGAGACGATATGAAATCATCTCTTCGTTATGGTGAGGTTAGTCAGACTGTCAGTCTTATTCATCATCTCATATATTCTAAGCATTCACCACCAACAGAAATTGATGAATAGTTGTACTTGCCTTGTCTTAACATATACTCCCTTCATCCGCGAATAAGAGTCTCATTTCTTTTCAGTACGGGTTTTAAGAAGTGTGGAAAAAAGTTAGTGGAAAAAAGTTAGTGGTATATAGGTCCCTCTTACATATATTAGTTTTAAATAAAATGTGAGTGGAATAAGTTAGTGGAATGTGGGGCCTATAACCATTTAAAGTAAAAATGAACCGGGGCTTCTATTCGCGGACGGACTGAAATAGAAAAACCGGCTCCTATTCGCGGACGGAGGGAGCACTGCTATTCTTGGGGTAGTTTCTTAGTTTGACTGGCAGATCAGCGTCGCCTAAATATGTCTATGCTTTGAGAGGGAATGGTGGCTTTTCTTGGAGTACACTCTTTTATCTTTAATCATGTTATGTTTATAGTTATTGTACTTCCTTTTAGTTATATGTTCCATGTCTGAATCACTAGATTCTTATGATGTTGATAGAAAAGAAATAGTATACCTTTAATTTTTTGCATGTGAAACTCGTCTATTGTGCTATTTCTTGTTATGTCTATTATTTTTAACATCTTTGAACGAATACAGTATTTGTGGAGACATTGAACAATTGTTTCAGAGAGGTATGCGAGCTTCACATAGTGTTCAATTTTTACAAGGTAGATTTCTTTCTTAGCAATACCAAAGTGCTTTCAAACATGTCACTTTAGCTCGTTGCTTATTACATATGCTGTAACAAGCTTTACGATTCATGCTGTTATAGCAAATTTGCTCATTTCCAGCGCGATTTGTTCTTCAGATCCATATGATTTTAGATGAAATCATATTAGGTGGACAAGTGCTTGAAACAAGTTCTGAAGAGGTGGTCAATGCAGTTGATGCAATCTCAAGGTGTGTGTGCGTGTAGTATTGCGAATTTGCGATAGGCATCCCTGCTGCGCCGTAGGGTCTTAATTCATCGCGCCCAAAACCTGAAAGCGCATGTGTCTTAACAGTCTATGATGCTTCTTTTTCACCTATTTATAGCCCTTCTCATCTTTAAATTTCTTTGAGCCTATTATTACTAATGCTTCAATAACGATGTGTGTGCCTGTGTGTGTGGATTGAAGGCATAACCAGATTATTTTATGCAGGTTGGAAAAGAATGTCAATACAATGATTCCATCTATTCCTGGTTGGCAGAGATGATAGCAACTAATCTTTCGTAGTAGTTTCTTCGAGTTTGAAGACTAAAGATAACAACCCTTTTTTGGCAAATGATGTTGGAAATCAACCTGTGTTCACGCTGAAAGACAAAATCCTCTTCTTTTTAGAATGAACATTTGACATGATCATACCTTTAACAAAATTCTTGAATGGCATTAGTTCATGCTTTTGTATAGTTAATTGATCTGTCTTGCTCATTCTTTTAGTTTTGTGATGTGAATAATGTCCTTTTTTTCTTTCTAGATGAAAAAGAATATTTTTTTTATTTTATTTTACTCGTCCCCAAATAAATCAAATAAAATACAAACAGAAGAAACAAACCATTCCCTATCTAATTCTCCATATCCAAAGGCTCAAGGAAGATCTCCTTCGAATGTCGTCTGTTTGACAATGAACCAATCCACCCGCTCCCTATAGACCCCGTCATTCCCGAGTGCTTGAAACTGTTGCTGCCTTCAGCTTTGTGGGACATGGCCGCTGAAGAACCCTGCCGCCAGCTACCAAATAGAGCAGCACTCCATGACCCTCTAGAGGTTGTTGTGGTTCTTACCACCTTCAGAGGATTTTCCAAAGCTTTGAGGACGTGGCGCATTAGGGGACACCTTGTCGGCTTGGGATTGAGGCAAGACCTCGCGACTATTGCCATCACCCATACTTCTTCCAGGAGATCCTCATCAATGACTAATGAAGGGTCCACGATGTTTGTGACTAGCTCCTTGTCGTACATACTAATGTACGTTTGCGTTGCTTCCGACCACTCTTTCATGGTGGTGTTGGTGGATGAACTCAAGCCTAGCTTACCGGTCACAAGCTCGAGCAATACCTTCCCGAAGCAGTATACGTCATAGGCACACGTTCCATTAAGCGTACCTGATCATAGGGATAGAAGAGAATGTTTGGAACTTTGGATCATTAGATATGACATCAACACGTGATCATAACTTGCTATGTGGACAAGCATGTCCAGACTTAAAAATTAGCACAGACTCAAAATAAAGGAAGTAACTATACCTGAACTTGAAGCAGCTTGGTCCAGAGACCTGCATACAAGGGGGGAACAGTCACTATCTCGACAAAAAATTGCAAGATACAGAAAAAATAAGTAGGTCATAATCTACAGAACAAGCTGTATGTAAAGTTATAATGTTCATGTTCAGCTGAAAATAATGGCAGTATAATTGGTGCAGCATCAGAGAATTATATACTATATGTCAATATTAAATACAAAGAGTGCATTAAACAAATTCCCAACAATTAAAACATTCTGTTGAAGAGTGAACCAAACAGCTTCAACATCCCAAAATGAATATGTTCAGGGATATTGTGAAAGAAAGATAAGATCACAAGCTTTCATATTCAACAAACAAAACCTCATTACTATTGAAGATTCAGTATTTGTTGTCTTGAAGTTCATTTGAAAAATTGAAAACTTCAGAATAATAAATAAATCAGCAATCGGGATCCAAATAGGAAATACTCACTGTGTGAACCGTAGTAATCTTGTGATCTTATTTTGATGAAAATCTCCTTCTTGGGCACAAACCTCACTCAAGCTTCCCAACTGCACTTCATATTTATCATCAAGCAGGATGCTGCTGGCTTGAATGTCCCTTCAGGAATACAAGAAATCGAAGAAGTCATTGTACATGGGAAGACTAGAGGGTCAAAACAGAGACAATAGACAATTTATCAATATAGAAGTTCTTCTCCACTTTTTCTTTCAATGACTTATTACTTGTTACCATAAGGATTTGAAATTATATAAATACATTAAACTCTCGCTCAAGCGAAGATTGAGCACAGAAAGAACAGGCATCGGAGTAGACCCAAAATATGTCACAAAACAATGATAAAACCAACTATGCATTAACTTCAGTGTCATAGGAATTTTTTTAAGTCATAAATCGCCAATAACTTAAAAGAATATGTCCATGCTGCCTTTGTTGAAATAAAGTGAATGGGATGGAAAACTAGACAGAACTAGACAGAATTGTCGTCCCAATCCCAACCATTCCTTTACTCCTATACCCATTAAATGATCTTACCATTCAAGAAATGTGCATGAATCAAACAAATTCAGAGAAAGCTTATCAGTTATATGGGGTAAAAAGTTACAACGTTTAACTTGCATCGATAACCAAAAATGGTAGGAAAACAGCACAACAATTCTCCAGACGCAAGTCTGATAATACTCAATGACTAGCTAGAGTTATAGTCTAAGACAATGAACAGGAAATTTAGGTACATAAGACAATGGGATATCTTACATTCTATGTGTAGTCATATAGGTAATACATCAATATAACAGATCAAAGGTAACAAAACACAATCGAACCATGCAGAAACATTTACTCTTTCAATGCATTTTCTGTGTCATTAGTTAACAGTTAAGCGTTGATTGAACCAAGCTACTTGTGAACAAGCGGTGGAGTACATTCTTGATGCAAGTAAGATAGACCTTCAGCAGCTCCTATTGCAATTTTAAGTCTAGTTATCCAGTCCAATGACTGTAAACTATCATCATCTGGTTTGCTTTTCTTGAACAGAGAACTGAGAACTGGACAAGTCTCCATTTGGTATGCTTTTGTAAACAAGAAACTTCTCGTTCTCGTTCTCCAAACAATGCCCTAAGAGAGGGACCAGTCTAGGATGGGAAACCTTGCTGAAAATTTCCAACTCGGACATGTATGTTTCCCTTTTAACTGATGATGACTGTAAATCTATCTTCTTTATATAATTACAGGGATTCCATATTCAAGTTTCTCAGAAAAGAGATCACCAGAATGATCGTGCTTGATAAGATTTGCGTCATTGAATTCACTAGCAGCTTGAAGAATCTGTTGGTACGTAAATGCATCACCCTGAGTTGAAAAGTTCAAGACTCCTGGGGTTGGTGAACTTCCACCAGCTGGATCTTACTCCTTTGACTTGTTGTCACCCCCTTTCGTTTGCATACAATCAACAGTTCACCAATAGACACCACAACTGAAAACTCCGGAGTGCATCCACTGAAAATTGAGGATTTCGACTTCCCCTCCGAGTTCTCCTAAATCCTGATATATTGAATTCAGTAACCCTGCCATTGGTGCATTCTATACCCGCCCATGAAGTGCACGGATCGGATTTAATAGGCCAATAACTCGCTCTCAACCCTAACGAAGATCTCAATCGAAACAAAGCCAATCTCTCTTCCCTTGACACCAGCAACTGCTGCTCCAATGTATGCACAAACAGAGACAAAACTGAAGCTACGAAAAATTAACAATATTCTGCTCCACCGATCCACCATTTCTGCAGCAACCTCATTGAAATTCAGCAGAATTTCCGCCTCGCATTCACGTATCACTAGTTGAACGAATCACAATACCATGATTTGCGTCCAATTTTACTTGGCTTTGAAGTGAGTACATAAAATGGCAAAGAAAGCAACAAACCAGATTTGCTAAGGAGCTCATCTTCACGAGAACCGAATCAAATGCAGTGATTCAATCTCCAATCTCCAAACTCCGCCTCCGCTCATTCTCTTCTCAGTTGCATATATTGACAGGTGAGATAGAATAGAAGAATTCCGAATAGAAAAAAGAAAAAAATTCTGGATTTTAGGTGGAAAGACAGAGAATTGCTTTGATACAAATAATGAATGCTGATGATGATGGATAACAATATGGTTGTAGAGAGAGAAAAAGCAAGGTTCAGACCATTCCTCTCCCTCTACCTTTAGCTTTGCGTTGTTTTTATCTCTCTGCAAATTATGGGAAGTAGAAAGTTCACGGTTTGCCGGCGGGCCGGCGGCAGCAGATCCGGATGGGATTTACTATGATCCGTAAGGGTTTGATCGCTGAAATTCCCGCCCAATTCACATAATCCTTTTTCATTTTTTAAAATTGAAAAACTTTCTAGAAATTAAAATTATGGAGTGCTAAAATAAATTATAAACTTATTTTATACACTTGACTCTCAATTTATGTTCTTCTATTATCTACCTCGGAAAAAGTGTTCTTATACTACAAATAATTGTTGCTTAATCAAAGTTCGTGATAATCCATCGGTAATTTTACCAGCGGTCATAATTTGCCACTAAAAAACTGTCGCAGTAAAATATTCTGATAATTTATGCTACTAGTATATCAGAATTTTTGGTATTCATGGTCCATGGACAACTTTGTCCGAGCATAAATTATCTCTTTTTTTTAGTGTATTGCATTGAATGATTGAGTCGTAGTTATCTCCATTAATTGCAATTACTATTAATGGCCACTATACAGTTGATAATGAATGCATCATTATTGTGACAATAGGATCTTAGACCTATTCAATTATACACTAAATCTCATTATTTATATGAAAATTTATGTAAAACACAAATTTGTTTTTACATTTTTTTTATAAAACAATATCAAATATGGAGTTATTGCAAAAATTTAGTGAAAATTTTGAATTTAGTGTAAAAATTTTGTGAAACATACACTCAAAATAGTGAAAATTTTAAATTTAGTGTAAGTGATTGGTATAAATTATTTTAAAAATGATTTTAAGTTTGTAAATGAATGAGATGCGCGCCCTTAGAGCATTCTTAAATCTTAATGCTCTCCCTAAAAACTCTTTTATTTCTCCCTAACTCCTGCCACATCAGCGCCACATCAGCACCAAAATTTATCCTCAGTTTTTAGCCAACTGCTCCAATGGTTTCTCCCTTATTTCTCCCTTATTTTTCCCTAACTCAACATTTCATTTTTACATCATCACTAATATTGTTTAATTTTCCCTACAAATGTGAATGAACAATTCATCGTTGTATTAATCATTGCAAAATATAATACAACGAGAAAAAAAAAACTACAAATAAAAAACCATAAAAAACAAAGATTTAAAAAATTAAGAGGGAGGGACGTCCGGCGGGAGGCCCATCAGGATCCGGAGAAAGTCTGCGCACCGGAGGAGTCTGCAATGGGGACGGACCCGCATATGGATATTGGCCGGGAGGAGAACCCATCGACAACAACGAGTTCATCCACTGCTGATTTGAATCAGCAGCGGGGTTGGGAATTTGCGGACTCGGCTCTTTGCCCTTACCTTTTCGGGAATTTTTCCTACTTGAACTCATAATTTTGAAGATTGAAGACTGAGATAATGAGATTGAAAAATTGAGAGAATGAAGATTGTGTGTGATGAATGGAGGAGGAGGAGGAATTATATATAGGTTTGGAATTATAGCCGTTGGAAAAAAAAACAAAAAAAATCGCCGATTTATCGCCGAATCGCACCTACAGTGGGCGCCGATGATTCGGCGATAACTCGGCGATGCAGCGGGAGTCTGCGTTAATTCGGTAGAATTAACGCCGAAAAAACGCCGAAACACTCCCAACGGTCGGCGATATTCGGCGAAAAATCGCCGAGTGTTATCGCCGGACCATTGGGAATGCTCTTATGCGTTGAATAACTTGTGTATTTTTTTAATCAAATGTTATAAGCATATAAAACAATAGTAATTACGTACATATGTCTGTGTTAAAATGACAACACCTCTTAAAGTGACACCATATATACTGCAATATTATAAACGCTACCGAGAAGAATTGTTGTATATAGTGTTAAAGATTGATGGCCATGTTTTTTTTTAAAAAAATAAAAAATATGTTACATGACAGCTTATTATTCGTTCACGTGTACAAATAATTGGCTAAGAATGGTAGTAAGATATTATTTTAAGAGGTGATAGCACCCTAACACTCTCCTCCCCTACGTACATATTATTAAGAATCCTACGGAATTTGGAGATAATATTAATTGTCTTTTTGGTGGAAGGCGTTGGAAATAATTGTTCCAAAGAGTCAATAAAATATTGGTTGTGTCAATTAATAATCCTACCCAATAAATAGATATTGATTTTATTACTATGTCTTTTAAAAATACTAGTATGAATTTTTAAAAGTGTATCAGTTTTAACGATCAATTGATTAAATAAGAGATAAATTGAAATATTGAAATCCTGTTAATGAAAAATGGATCTCATCTCATTAAAAAAAAAATAATTTATTATTAAATAGAAAGTACATAATTTTAAGAGATGGACTAAACTGAAAATAGTTATTAATTTTAAATGACGAAGTGAATATTATGGATTTTCAATCATAAATGGCATGTGGTGTCATTGGTGTGGTGTCTTGTACAGTAGGATATAGGGTGGCTCGGTACGTTGTATCAACTTTTTATATTTTTTTTGGTATCTTATTTTATTTAGGAAGTATTTTATTTTATTTACTTATTCAATAAATATCATTTTCATAAATCTCGTACCCTAAAGAAATCAATAACTTGTAGTAGAAGTTAGAGAGTATATACTAGTAAAAGAAAATAGGTGATAAATTTTCACGAATACATGACTCAATTTATCATTATTATCGTATAACTGATTGATTATTATTAAAATTTATGTACTCTATATATTAATTTAAAATTTATTAAATTTGATATAATAATATGTTAATTAAAAACAAAATAAAACAAGAATAGTTATTCGGATTCACCTACGAAAGAAAAAGATTTTTCAATCTCAAACCGTAGCAAATCAAAGTGTAATTGGAATGCAAATCCATAGGAAATAAAATAAAATCAAACTACAAAATCCAAAACAAATAAATATACAAATATACTACTTATGTATTTTCTTGTCTAGTACTGTTACCATTATCACGAGATGAATTTATAAAATCATGTAATGATTTGCTTTAGAAAATTGGGATTTTCTCTTAATTTCGATTTGCCTAAATTTGTAAATTTCATTATTTATAGATTGTAAATGGAAAAAAAATCAAACAGCATTTATAGTGATATCTTTATCTTTATAAATATAAAAGGGAAATTTTGTAAGGAAATAATGAATTAATATAAGTTCCGATATACAAAATCGACTCGATTCATTAAATTTTAGGTCATTATTCTATATTTTATTTATAATTTATTCATTGGTGTAAAATGACAACATAATGGGCTAATGGTGATAGGGAATAAAGATGAAGATTAATCGAAACATTTGAGGGTGTGTTTGGGGGTGGGGACCGATGTCGCAGTCTGTAGATATTATTGTCTACTTAATAATTTAAATTATTTAAATTTATTAAAGTCACAGTGGCTATAAAGAATAAAAAAGTACGAAATTAATGTATTTATTAAATAAAGAGTATAAATAATTGAGCTCTTTAATCCGTGCGTCACGTGACCGGTCACCAAAAATATCTTTCCTAACCATAGTTAGTGTGACTGTGTGCACAGTATATCCTTAAAAAATATTCCAAAATCATTTTCCTAAAATACTCATTTCCAAGTCGGCTACAGCTTTCAAGCGTACAGCCAAACAGCCCCTTACAGTTTCCGTAACCTACGCCAATAATAAACCCAGTGCGCACTGCGCACCCCGTTTAACCTAACCCCAACTACTCCAAAACCTAGCTGCATTCACTAGTATAAATACCCACATACTCCTTCGCCTTAATCATCATCTCCCATTCTCCTTTTTCCTCTCTTATCTCTGAATATCAATGGCCGACGTTGAGTATAGGTGTTTCGTCGGTGGTTTGGCGTGGGCCACCACTGACCAGTCTCTTGGCCAGGCCTTCTCTCAGTTCGGCGAAGTCATCGAATCGAAGGTCCGTTGTCGCAGAGATCGGATCCGACTCGATTCACTCTGATCTGTTAACGTTACTGTTACTCTCTCTGTTACTACTACTGTTACTGTTACTGTTTCATCTGTTACTATTTTACACCGGAAACGGTACGTTCTATCTTCCTCTCTCTCTATAGAGTTGAAGATCGGATAAAATCGCTTTTCAGTTTAATTTCCCCTTCCTTTTGCTATTATTTTACCAGATCTAGTGTTGAATTGAATAGATCTGATGGTTTTTTTTTGCTATTGTGGTTTTTATTTTGCAGATCGTGAACGATCGTGAGACCGGGAGATCGAGGGGTTTTGGATTCGTGACATTCAAGGATGAGCAGTCGATGAGGGACGCGATCGAGGGGTTGAATGGCCAGGAATTGGATGGCCGCAGCATTACCGTGAACGAGGCTCAGTCTCGCGGCAGCGGTGGTGGAGGCGGCGGCGGTTTCCGTGGCCCACGCCGTGATGGCGGAGGCTATGGAGGCGGCGGTGGTGGCGGCGGCTACGGACGCCGTGAAGGCGGCGGTGGCGGCTACGGAGGTGGTGGCAGCTATGGCGGCGGCGGCGGCGGTGGATATGGCCGTCGTGATGGTGGCGGTGGCGGTTATGGCGGCGGCAACCGCGGTTACGGAGGTGACCGTGGCTCTTCCGAGGGAGACTGGAGAAATTAATTGGTGTGGGTCTTTAAATTGTTACTGTTTTGGTCGTCGTTTTAGTGTTCCGTTGGGTTTGTTGTTGGTCGTGGTTGGATGTATTTTTGACCTCTTGGCTCTTGATGAACATTTTTATTGTACGTTAGAATCCTATGTTTGCAGATTTCTATGGAATGAAGTAGATTGAGGTTTTGACTAATTCTGAAATATACACCACAAAGCTGATTTTATTGTTTCAACTTCCAATTGGGTGGGGTATCAAATAACTTTGTCCACCCTTCTTATCTAAAGCGTCAATGGTCAATGATAAAATTTTCCATTTTTTTTGCCACCCTTTTATTAATATATTTTTTCTTTATATTTTTATTTTAGAGTGAACTGCATAAAAGGTCCCTGACTTTTTAACTTGTTGCACCGTTGACTCTTAACAAAATAAAATCCCACTACAGGGCTCTAACAAAAACTAAAATCATAAACCTTGCATATTTTGCCATTTTCCGGACGAAATTGCCCAAATAGCTGGAAGGGCACTTTCGTCCGATTATCAATGAAACCTGCCACTCTGCACCCCTATGAAGTGACTAATTAGCACAAAATTAAACCTCCACATTTATAAAATCAGAGAAACACATATGAGTGCAGGGTTTGAGCTGTGTTTCTCTGATTTTATAAATGTGGAGGTTTAATCCTAAACCCTAAACCCATATGATTTTTCCTCCGAGATCCGGCGACGGTTTAATCCCCCCGCCGCGGGGATTATTCTAATCCTCCTCCTCCTCGGGCCGTGCGCCGCCATCTGGTCATTTCCCGACGCCGTCCTCGCCGGATTCTCGGAGGCGCGGGAGTACCGCAACGGCGTGGACTGCCCCGCGGCCTCCGCCGATCCCGCCACGTCATGCGCCGCGTCATTGGTCCACGTGGCGATGACGCTGGACTCGGAGTACCTCCGCGGCTCAATGGCGGCGGTCCACTCCGTCCTCCGCCACGCCTCCTGCCCGGACCACGTCTTCTTCCACTTCATCGCCGCCGAATTCGACTCCGCCACGCCGCGCGACCTCACGCGCATCGTCCGATCCATATTCCCCTCCCTCAGCTTCAAAGTCTACATCTTCCGCGAAGACACCGTCATTTTCGCGACCGTCATTAACCTAATCTCCTCCTCGATTCGGGTCATCTACCTGGATTGATGAGAGATTTTGGAGATGATTTTTTGTAATTGATGATTTTTTGATGATTTTTTGTAATTGATTAATTGCATTGAGCAGTGAATTGATGATTTTTTGAGATGATTTTCGCCCATTGAGCAGTGATTGATTTTTTGAGAGATTCTTTATTATCAATTTTTGAGATGATTTTTTGCAACGTGGCAAAATGAGAGAGATGAGAAATTTGACATTTCCATCACATCATTAGGGGCTGTCTGTCAGCATCACTGCATGTTGCAGTGAGACATGCAACAAATGGGCGAAAATGCCCTTCAAGGGCTTAGAGGTGTTATTGTCCGAAAATACCTGGTTTGTGATTTTAGTTTTTGTTAGAGCCCTGCAGTGGGATTTTATTTTGTTAGGGGTCAACGGTGCAACAAGTCGAAAAGTCAGGGACCTTTTATGCAGTTCATCTCTTTATTTTATTTTATTTTATTAATTTTGTATTAAAATACATGTCTTTTTAAAAATTTATATTTTAAGAAAAGGAGATAGTAATAAAATTATCAGACTAAGTCAATTTACATCCCCAAATAAAATCATAAAATAGCGTCCTGTGCTTCCTCTCCATCCCTCCTCCCATAACCTTTTTTCCGGTATGGAGATACACCGAAACAAAAATCTCAAATGAAATAGCACAAAATTTCTACAGTTTCATCTTTTGTAGTACAATTTTTCCCCATTTATCAAAATCATTATTTCCATGATATTCTCATAAAATTTAGCATAATAATAAAACTGTAGCATGTAAAAATCTTGGTAATTGTATTATACCCTATTGATTTAAATAAATAATAGGAGTAGTTCAAATTGAAAAGTGACTCAATCGATTTATTTAGTCATGTCATATCCATATCCATTAGAGCGAACTACAAAAATGGTCCCTGGACTATGGGTTTATCTCGAAAATAGTCCCCGGACTTTAAAAATATCGCCAGTAGTCCCTGGACTAAGGGTTTATCTCGAAATTGGTCCTTTTGCACTGTTTCGAGACGAAAATGCCCTTCTGAGGGGTTTTGGGGGGTTTGGATAATTTGGTCTTTTTACACTTTTCACATTTTAAATCTGATATTATTTCAATTATGTACTAAATCTGATATTATTTCAAAATTATCATTCTTCTTCCCTTTTGTAATCCTTCACTTTGTTTCTTTATTTCAATATTAGATTTAATGTTACAAAATTTAATTTTAAATTTCAGTTTTTAAATATCAATAATTTTTTTTAATTAAAACTATTAATTCATGGACACTATAAATATTGATTAAAACAATTAATTTTTGTTATTTAATATAATATTCAGCTGAATTGAAGAAGTACAGAAAAATAATATTAATCATGATGGAAAAATAAGAGCTATTCTATTTAGCCGTCGTTCGGTTGTTATAATTGCTTGTGATTGAATATTATGAAGTTGACTAAAATTTTATATAGGAGTATTTTTGTTGAAATTTTCTAGTCATTTTGATTGTTTTCAAATTAATAAACGAAAATTATATTAGTCTTACATTAGATGCATATTTATTTCAGAATAAATCGTGTTATATGATCTATTTATGATTAAAGCTATTAAATATTGCATAAAACTAAGGCGTTGTCATATCTTATTGATTAAATATTAGAAACTATCAAATATTATTATGACTATTAATTTTTGTTATTTAATCATTTTTATAACAAATTTTTTTTATTGATATTTAAAAACTGAAATTGAAAATTTAATTTTGTAACATTAAATCTAATATTGAAATAAAGAAACAAAGTGAAAGATGACAAAAGGGAAGAAGAATGATAATTTTGAAATAATATCAGATTTAGTACATAACTGAAATAATATCAGATTTAAAATGTGAAAAGTGTAAAAAGACCAAATTGTCCAAATCCCCCAAAACCCCTCAAAAGGGTATTTTCGTCTCGAAACAGTGCAAAAGGACCAATTTCGAGATAAACCCTTAGTCCAGGGACTACTGGCGATATTTTTAAAGTCCAGAGACTATTTTCGAGATAAACCATAGTCCAGGGGGACCTTTTTTGTAGTTCACTCTATCCATTAATATTGTGTTTGGATACGCTACATAGAGTTTAATTTGATCAAATGTGGTATTGGCTAATCAATCAAACTTGTGTATTTTTAACGGTCGAAATTGATGACCTTAACTACTCCCATTTGACAAACGAAAAACTATACTCTGGATTTATTTTTCTTGTTGATATATACACTTAGGGGAGGATGGTACCCTGCACACTAATTTTCATGGGTTTGTAGACAGTGGGCTTTTCCTAAATGCATGAACAGTTGTGTATGTTGTTATTCAACAACAAAAAAAAGTAAAGCACAGTACCTTCTCTAGAGTGTGATTGTGTTGACATGAATAAATAGACAGTATGTGTGGGGTGAAAACCTGAATTCTGTGTACCGGGTCCGGGGTAGTTTTCAGTTTTCACAGCTACCAAACGCTACAAACCATTTGTCTACAGTGGTGTTTCAATGTATTTCTAGGCTAAGAATATTGGGTCTACAGAATGAAGGTAAACCGATGCCCCCTCTGCTATTTTCTCATGCACCTGTAGTTTAGTACTTTAGATTATTAACCTATCGAGGTTATAACAAGTACTCCCTCCTTACATGAAAAGTATAGACTATATTCATTAATATCATTTTATTTTCAACTTATAGTACTAAGTGGAGAGTGGCTTTACACTATCATTTACTATCTCGTCCTTCTTACTTACCAATTATACATTAATATTCGCGTCGAACTAAATGTTCATACTTTTTAAGAACAAAAGAAGTATACAAAAATTTCTCTGTGAGAGGAATATCTCAAAATTGTAATTTGTGTTCAAGAGTTGATAGCATAATCTATTTGATGCAAATAAACGAAGAAACGTATGAGAATGATTAACTGATAGATAAAAAGAACTCAACTAAATTGAGAACTTCGGAGTATAAAAACTCAATGCAAAATTATATATTCAAAAGTCTATCTTTGAAGATCAACAATAATGTCTTTATATAGGCAAAGAAATCCTAAATTTATAGAAAGAAAATAACTAAGAAATCCTAAATTTATAGAAAGAAAATAACTAAGAAATCTTAAACTTATGGAAAGAAATAACTAAAAAGATAATAAGCAAAAATAACTATAAAGAAAATAAAACCTATTTTGTAGAAGGAAAAATAATTTAATATTTTTCTATATGCTAATTCTACTAACTAGGAAATAAATAAAACCAAAATAATAACTTTCTTAGCCTCCAATTTTTGTCTTCTAGAACTGGATCACTATTAATCTTATTCTAAATAATTTTGATGCTTTGTAGCCTAAAACAAAGATCATTTCCTTTCCCCGCATTCCAAATGTTTGGACATGCTATTTTCTGTGGAAGTTGGAATCACATATGAGTCAATATCTTTTAGAACTTCACAGCCAAAAATCTTATATTTTCCTCCTTTCACCGAAGATGGACGACCTACTCTCTTTTTAGTTTATTGACTCGTGAATAAAAATATAATTATTTGTATATCTACTTTATTCTGTCTATTTGGCTTTATTCTCTCAACTCAATACACAAAATTAATTTGCATAAAATCTCTAACCGCCTAGAAAGATGATTATCACTTTCCTTGGGATAGATGGAGTACTTAGTAATTGGTAGTTAGTACCATAACTTAAAATCATATATTGAGTAACTAGACAATAACTTTACCATGTTAGTCTATGTATAAGATAAAAGTATTTTTTCTTAAAAACAATATAAAGATTTATGGTGCATATGTATACAGTATATATACCCCTAAGATTAAGGTTTAGCATGATATTGTTATGTCAAAAATATTTAGTACTCCTCCATCATGATATTAAAAAAAAATAAAAGAAGATAAGAAAAATACTCTCTCCTTTCCAACAAAATAAGGATAATTTTCATTTTCGTCCGTCCCACAAAAATATTGTATTTCCATTTTTGGAAAGTTCTCACCAACTCATTACTCATATATATCAATTTATTTACAACTGATAACACTATGATCCATCATTAAACACTAATAATAATGTGGGTCTTACTATCCACTATCACTATTTTTAGTAATATTTTCATTTTTGCACAAAAATGATAGTACCTAATTTTTGTTTTATATTATTTTTGGTACATCGTGACAAAAATAATCTTAGGTACCAAACATGTGATTTTTGGGTCATGAAGGGTACTTTTGGAAATTTAAATTAAATGGTACCAAACATGTCATTTTTTTCTTCCTTTATTCTTTCTTTTTTCTTCTTCCGTTTCTACTTTTTCTTCTTTATCTTTCTTTCTTCTTTCTTTTTTCTACTTCATTTTCTATTTCTTCTTTTTTTAGTGTGATATAACTAGCTCGAAATAATGAGATATATTTTTCGAAGATAAAGATCGTATGAAGACGAAAACTTTTAATTTATCTTTATTTCTCCCATTACTAAGATTTTTTTTGGAAAAGGAAACAAATATCATGAAGAATGAAGGATATACATAGCATGGTGTTCTATAAACAAATGTTTGAATAATGAGATTTAATATCACACAAGTTTTTCGTATAAAACCATGATCCACAGTTATATCTACTGATGTTTAACTAATAACTTTTTTTTATAAAAATGATACTTTACTAATAACTAATATCTTTTGATACATTGAACCATACTTTACTTTTATTTTTTAAATTAAAAAATTTTGCCTACAAACCTTGATTGTAATATCATTTTAGGTTCTTTTATCATGTATGTCCAAAAATATCTTCCATAACAAAAATGTAAAAATGAGTTTTTTGGAGGGTCTTTTAGGCATAAAATTATCACCAATTACCAAAAACGATACTACTCCCTCCGTCTTAAGGAAGATGATCCCTTCCTTGGGCGGCACAGGAATTTATGCAAATTCATTTTGTGTGTGAAGTAGATAGAGTAAGGTAGGAGAGAGTGAATAAAGTAGAGAGAAATGTGTTTTCATTTTTAGTAATGAGTCATCTTGATTGGGACAAACCAAAAAGGAAAGTGAGTCATTTTCAATGGGATTGAAGGAGTATAAAACAAAGATCAGGTACCATTTTTGTGCAAAAGTGAAAGATCATGTACTATTATGTAGTTCACTCCACTATTTTAATTAGAGTGAACTACAAAAATGGTCCCTGGACTATGGGTTTATCTCGAAAATAGTCCCTGGACTTTAAAAATATCGTCAGTAATCCCTGGACTAAGGGTTTATCTCGAAATTGGTCCTTTTGCACTGTTTCGAGACGAAAATGCCCTTCTGAGGAGTTTTGGGGGGTTTGGGTAATTTGGTCTTTTTACACTTTTCACATTTTAAATCTGATATTATTTCAGTTATGTACTAAATCTGATATTATTTCAAAATTATCATTCTTCTTCCCTTTTGTAATCCTTCACTTTGTTTCTTTATTTCAATATTAGATTTAATGTTACAAAATTTAATTTTAAATTTCAGTTTTTAAATATCAATAAATTTTTTTAATTAAAACTATTAATTCATGGACACTATAAATATTGATTAAAACAATTAATTTTTGTTATTTAATATAATATTCAGCTGAATTGAAGAAGTACAGAAAAATAATACTCCCTCCATCCCAAGTTACTTGAGGCGTTTCTTTTCGGCACGGGATTTAAGAAAGTTGTATTTAATGAGTTAAATAAAGTAGAGAATGGAATAAAGTAAGAGAAAGAAGAGAGAGTAAAGTAAAAGAAAGGAAAAAGTAGGTGTGATTAGATGTTTTGTTTTTAGCCAAAAAGAGAAATGACTTAAGTAACTTGGGACAACCCAAAAATGAATACGACTCAAGTAACTTGGGACGGAGGGAGTATTAATCATGATGGAAAAATAAGAGCTATTCTATTTAACCTTCGTTCGGTTGTTATAATTGCTTGTGATAGAATATTATGAAGTTGACTAAAAATTTTATATAGGAGTATTTTTGTTGAAAATTTCTAGTCATTTTGATTGTTTTCAAATTAATAACGAAAATTATATTAGTCTTACATTAGATGCACATTTATTTCAGAATAAATCGTGTTATATGATCTATTTATGATTAAAGCTATTAAATATTGCATAAAACTAAGGCGTTGTCATATCTTATTGATTAAATATTAGACACTATCAAATATTATTATGACTATTAATTTTTGTTATTTAATAATTTTTATAACAAAATTTTTTTATTGATATTTAAAAACTGAAATTTAAAATTTAATTTTGTAACATTAAATCTAATATTGAAATAAAGAAACAAAGTGAAGGATGACAAAAAGGGAAGAAGAATGATAATTTGAAATAATATCAGATTTAAAATGTGAAAAGTGTAAAAAGACCAAATTGCCCAAATCCCCCAAAACCCCTCAAAAGGGCATTTTCGTCTCGAAACAGTGCAAAAGGACCAATTTCGAGATAAACCCTTAGTCCAGGGACTACTGGCGATATTTTTAAAGTCCAGGGACTATTTTCGAGATAAACCCATAGTCCAGGGACCATTTTTGTAGTTCACTCTTTTAATTATCATTTTCATCATCTCTCCTACTTTATTAATTATGCACTAATTCTCGTGTCGTTCCAAATATCCTTTTTTTTTTTTTTGAGACGGTGGGAGTATATAATCACCCATGTGTGTAGCTTAGATGGTCTTCAATAAAAATATAAGTAGTAATTAATAATTAATTACAAGGTCTCACACTCCCAGGTTTGAATCCGATTAGCAATAGTACATGGCTCTTTGTGCATCTTGAGTACTGGACTGTATTCTTGTGAAATGGTACCAAAAAAAAAAGAACATATTTTAGGGTTTCCACTAAAAAAAAGCTTCCGTTTGCGACCAATTTTTTGCGAGCACACCACCGGTGCTCGCAAACTTTCGAGCATAATATCAACTGCTCACAAAATTGCGAGCATAATATCGAGCAAAAATGCAAAAAACGACCAATTGTGAGAAAGGGAATAAAATGAGGAGTTTTGTGAGCAAACGGTGCACACATATGCATGTGCTCGCAAGTTAGCGAGCAAAGGACATGTGGTCGCAAATTTGCAAGCAGAAAAATACTTAATTCTTCTCATTTTCCTCCATTCCCACCCGCCCACCCTTACGGCTGTAGTTATAACCCTTAGGCCATACTTGATATGGTGGAATGGAATGGGGGAATGGAATGACATTCCTACCTCCATTCCATTCCTTTGCTTGGTAAATATTTTTGTTAGGAATCACCATTCCTTTTGGAATGGTCATTCCATTCCACATGGGAATACTCATTCCTTCCATTTAGCTAAGGAATGGTCATTCCATTCCATTCTATTTTCCTTTCTTCTTATTATAAACTTTAACAAAATTATATAAATATTATTTTACATTAAAATTTTATATCATCACAATTTTATAATAAAATTTTATTAATAATTGAAAAATCCACACACACTTCACACACTACACGCACTTCTCACATTTCACACACTACACACATTTCACACACTACACGCACTACACATATTTCACACACTACACGCATTTCACACATTTCACACACTACACACATTTCACATATTTCACACACTACACACATTTCACGCACTACACACATTTCACACACTACACACACTACCCACATTTCACACTACATGCACTACACACATTTCACACACTACACACATTTCACATATTTCACACACTACACACACTTCACGCACTACACACACTAGACATGTGTGAAGTGTGTGTAGTGTGTGAAATATGTGAAGTGTGTGTAGTACGTGAAATGTGTGTAGTGTGTGAAATGTGTGTAGTGCGTGTAGTGTGTGAAATGTGTGTAACGTTTTTTTTTAGAATCAACATATTAATTATTCATATTTCATTTCATTTCATTTCCATATTAATTTGTAGTTATCAAACATAGGAATGAAATCAATCAAGGAATAACAATTCCATTCCTTTTGCATTCATTGTGTTTACCAAGCATAAGAATGGAATGGAATTGTCATTCCATTTCCACCTTCGTTCCATTCCACCATACCAAGCATGGTCTTACACTCTCTCTCCTTCTCTATCTCTAATTAGTAATTAACCATCAGCTCTCTCCCTTCCTCTACACAACTTCAATGTCGCAGCCCTAGCTTTGCCGTCGCATTTCAGCCGCAAGTCGCCGCCGTTCCGCCGCTGTCGTTAACGATCACTCAAGCTGAGCGTAAATCTGATGATGATCGCCGGAGAAGCTCTGGAATCAAACATCACGATGATCGGACCGCTCGTTCTCCAAGCAATTGCTCATTGTATATCTCCCTAATCGAATCGATCGAAGGTGTACATCGTCGCGGCTCCCTTCCGCCGCTCTCATCCGAGAATCTCCGATTTTCTCGGTAGCAATCCACTCGATTCCCCTCTGCTTGGCTTCGCCGAGAAATTTATAGAAATTTTATGGAATTTAGTTTTGTGGAATGATTCGCCGGTACTTCTATAACCCTCTCTAATTGCTATCTTCAATAATTCTCTGTAAATCAATGGAATGAATTTAATTGTTTAGATTCTCTTGTTTCATGACTCTCGCTTCAAAAACTTTATCGATTATTGCTGGATAAAATTGTAGAATTTACTATCACGAAAATGGGGAAAAATCAAGCCTACAAAGCGATGCAAAGATCTCGGTTTGGCTCGAGCTCCGCCGCGCCGGATGAGGTCGAAGATAGCATGGTTCGTACCCTTCAAAACTGTATATTTAGCGCATAGTCTGATATTTTTCTTATTAGATGTTGATTTGAGAAAATTAGTTGATGGAGATGCTAACAACATGATAATTTGTGATATAATTAATGAATTAACTAAATCATGCGTAAAAAATGAATTAATAAATTGACTTAGAAGGATTTAGGATGACAATGTGTAGTTAAACTTGCTGAAAAGTGTTGTAGAACTGAAATTTGTTGGACTAAGTAGTATTTAATTTTAAGAACTTAGCAGACTTGATAGTAAATCATGTGCTTCTGGTTAACAAGAGTTTGGATGCTCAGTTCTATTTTTTTCCCCTGATCTGTTGGATGCATAGTTATACAAATAATATCATAAACAACCCTGCTCAATAAGTGCATACATGATGGAGATGGTCTCTGAAGATTTTATCGTGGTGTGTTAGCGTTTCTTGGTAAACTATTGCATCCAGGTTTCTCTGCCGGGACTTACTAATACATACATCTTGTTCCAGGTGAGACATGCCTACATATTCAATATCTCCTCAAATTGTGGTGTTAAAGAAGGCAGTTGGGCAGAGATTTGTTGTAATCCAAGTCAACGGTCAATAATTTCTTACCTTTTAGTAATTTTGGCTAAAGGTGACACTGGATGTTTTAACACCAATTATTCAAAGTTAAGTTCAAAGTAACACCAATTATTCAACTAGGCCTCTAGATGGAAAGAGAATTGTTGGTTCTTCGTTTGTAAGCTCTGGAAACAGTGCTACTAAGAATCTTGATGAATAGAACCGTTATACCTAAAGAAATTTTGTGGTGTTCTTCAGTCAGCTGAAGGGGGGATATATTATCTCACCGCATAACTTTACTACTCGAGGAATTTGGTATAGATTAACTTTTGGTTTTTGGATGTTTGCACTTTGCAGAACTTTGGAGTTATGGGATCAGATGCAGAAGGGTTACAAAAGAACATGTTTGGTAAGTGATTGCAAGACTTCTGTTAATTAATTGTTGAGGTTATGCTATATTATTGTGTTATTGTAATGTGAATGCAACTCAGAATAATTCACATTTCATGGAGTATAGGTGTGGGATTATGTTAGGATGCAAGAGCTCTGCTGATCCACAAGGATTTCGCTATGTGAAGGTAAATCCCCCTTCTGTATATCCAGATTCATTTGTTTATTCTGAAGTATTTGGCTTTACTGTCTTAAGTTATAATAAATGTTGATGTTCATTATTCTAATGTCCGATGAGCAAGAAGTCACACAGAGAAGATTCACTTCTTGGTGAGAACTCCTTACATTTTCTCAAACGGGCCAAAATGCTTTCTCATCATCTTAACACCACAAGATGCTTTCTTATCTTCTTACTTGTTTTGGATATGTATTTATACATTTATATAATAGATTGGATCTATGCTACCTTTTTGTAGTACAGATATTAGAAGAAAATATAGGATTCTCACTTAATTATCTAAATGGTATTAGAACTAGGTCTACATACAAGAGATATAGAGTCAGTGACTCGGAGAATAAGAAGTAAACAAAATAAGGAGGGTACTATGAATGAGATTCTCTCAGATACGTCTCATTTCTGTTTATGAAACGTGGTCCTCTCATTTCTCATCCCGGAAACTATGATCAACTAACAATGTGTTGATATTATGTTTCCCAGATTTCAGTAAGATCTTCAAGTACTAATGCGCGAGCAGTTGGAGAAGCAAACTGAGGTGTTGCGTGCGGAGTTGGAGAGGAAAAATGCAATAGCACGTGCTGAATTAGAGAGCAAAATGCAAGTTGCGCCCAGATTTAGAGAAAAAAAATAGGAGGTTGGAACTGTTGATGAACGAACCACAGTGAATAGGTTGACGAAATGATAAGTCAAAAATAGCTCAAGTCTTTATAAACTAAAAGTGTATAACAATATTATTAATTTTATATAATTTTTTAGTTTTATTACTTTTTTATTGTCATTATGATTTTTATTTAATAAATTGTCCAAATAATAAATTAAAAAAAAATATTAGAATTGAATACACTAATTACAAATGGTCGAAAACCTGCTAGCACAATAGAGGTGCTAGCAAACTTGCGAGCACATATATAGCTTGGTCAACTTCTCCTGTTAGCCAGCAAAAAGGTGCTAGCAAAATAACTTCTGCTTGCAAAACTGGTCGCAAATTTGCTACAAGCGCTATAGCTAGCACAGTTGGTGCTCGCAGTGTGCTAGCAAAACGGGCTATTGCGAGCACTTCATTACCTTTTTGCGAGCACAGTGGTGCTAGCAAATCACCTCCTTTTTTGTAGTGTTCATTAGTCTTGCATTATCCATTTAGATGCTTGATTTCGAAGGAAGAGTAAGCCAATGAAAAAGGAAATATCGAATCCCAAAATACCAACCCATGTGATCAGAAACAGTTGATTCGTGGACTTAAATGTACACCAAAGAAGTTCTAACACCTCAAATACTCCCTTTCATTTTTTAACTATGAGTCCAAATAAACAAAGATTCAGATGGTGACTAATATTTAAGTGCAACTTTAAAAGTCTGAATTTCAAGGAGTAAGTGTTTTTCTTCTTACTATATTTACCTTAATTAAACAAAAATCCACCTAAAAATCAGGCAAACTAACACATTATTCTAAAGTCTATTTTTATAGGCCAAGTGGCATATAGTACCCCCTTTGAGAGAGCCTATAAAAGAGCAACAAGTTCACCCATACACATAGTACATTTGAGACTTCCTTGAGCTTAAAAATGGCATCAAGATCCATCAATTGGAGTGCTAAAGAGAACAAGGATTTTGAGAAGGCGTTGGCCGTGTTCGACCAAGATAAGCCTGACCGCTGGGCCAACGTGGCCAGGGCGGTCGGCACCCGCACGCCCGAGGAGGTCAAGGCCCATTACTTGATCCTCCTTGAGGATCTCAAACATATTGAGAGCGGCCGAGTCCCCTTTCCCAATTACCCACCAATTCTCATGGCTAGGTACATATACGTTCAAAGTAACATATTTTTTTGAAATATCACACTCAAAATGATACGTTCATAAAAATGCAAATAATATCCTAATAGTTTATTATTTATTTAACACACCAACGAATAGTAATAAAGTAAAATTTCGTGTCGAAAAAGAAACACGCTTTGATGAGATGGTGAGTAATAGGTTTGGCGATGGGCACTACTGTGATAGTGATAAACCCATGAGTGCAGAATTAGAGGTTGAATTAAAGCCAAATGTACAGCTAAAGTTAGATGAAAATAGCCAAACCTTCCTATCTCTAATTGCTAATGCATGCATGTATAACTTAATTTGGTATTTATGGAATGAAAATGATAATTAATTTTCCATGCAGGATGAAAAGCTAAAAGTCATGAGTTGATGGAGTGGGAAGGTGGTGGTGTTGCCATGTGAAACAATTAATTAAAGATGGATTAATTGTTGAAAATTAGTGTATTGCAAGGTAGCATGTGGGTGGGAAATGGGAATATAATATCAATGTGGCATTAGCCAACTTGCATGTAGGAGTATTTATCTATGTTTCATGTTCTGGACTATGTTGTAACTTGTGACCCACTAATTCAACTTGTTGTCTTCGCAATCATTCTAATTTCTACCCATTCATATCCTACTTTTTCTAATTATTGAATTAAGTCGTCAAGCTGCAAACCACTTTATTGAGTCAAAAGGGTGTTAATTTCTTTGGGTTTTTACTTCAATAATAAAATAAGATAGTCACGATAAAAATAATAGTATAACGGGTTTCAAAAAAAAATACTCATCTGTCCCGCCGCTACTGAGACGGTTCTTTTTAAACACGAGATTTAAAATGTTGATGTTTAAAAAGTCAAGTAAAGTGAAAATAAATTCAAAGAGAAAAAATAAAGTAAAAGAGACGTGAGACTTCTCAAAAAAGAATATGAATAGTTTATAGTGGGATAAGGGAATAACTAGTATAACACACATATTCTATAATTGTGAAAAAGAAACCCGGTGAGGTTTAGTGGTAAGAAATATAGTAGTATTACTAGATTTGGTAGATACTATTGGTCCATCATCCAAAAAAATAGCTAGTTGCAAATATAGGCACATATTTATGTAGAAATTAATTAATTAATTAATTGATGGCCAATTAGATTATGACGAAGATGAGTGAATTAAGGCAACAAACGCGGGCTGACTAACAAATCCATTATCCAAATCATAGTAACAGAAGCTTTTAGGTGGTGTTAATTTCTTGAACACACCAATTCAACATAGCCTTAGAAAATTGACAAATAAAATGACTCCATTATTGTCACTTTTTTGTTTAAAATAAGAATATTTTTACGCATATAATTCATGTGTTAGTGTTATACTTGGAATTTCTTGGATGTTAATCGTAAAAAAAGTACTATTCCCCAGTCAAGAATTAAGGCGCATTGTTGAAAGATTGAACTACAACTTTCATGATATTACTCATGGCCCGGCCGGTATTTGAGCCCACGCTGATAAATACACTACTTACAGAAAATTAATGAATCAAAACAAAATCTAATTATCATTAAATATATCACAATTAATATAAATAACATAATACATCAAAAACAGCAAATAAAAAAGAGAATAATCACGCAAAACAAAAAAAAAATCGAAGAGAAACAACAAAATTTAACGAAATTGGATCAAGAATTCATCATTGTTTTCTCTATAAGTACTCCATAACTAAAATAGTACTAATTAATAGTATTAATAAATTTATTTGAATGTTCTTATTTGGATAAAATACTTTGGGCTCATCGAAATAGGCTCGCCCAGTATTTCATTTTCTGCCTAGATGTTGATTAATTTGTATATAAATTATTCAATGATTTAACTGATTTACATAAGCTTTCACTACATTATTCAATAATTTAGTGAGAGAATATTTAATGCTAATTGGACTACAAAAAACTATGGACTCATTATATGAGGGTAAATTACTAAATACTACTCTCTCCGCCCCAGATAATTCGTCCCAATATTCCATTTTAGTCCGTTCCACATAATTTGTCTCACTTCACTTTTATTATTTTTGGTAGTGGACCTCATATTCCACTAACTCATTTCTACTAACATTTTATTATAAAACTAATACTTTAAAAGTAGGACTCACATCCCACTAACTTTTTCAACCGACTTTTTATTACAATTCTTAAAACTCGTGCCCGGTCAAAGTGACCCGAATTATCCGGGACGGAGGGAGTAATTTTATATATAAATTATGTGTATAAAATATTAGGAAACTTGTTTGCATTATTCGAGGACACAGCCTTTGATGCAGTCCAATTAGCATGAAATATTTTCTCACTAAATTTTGTTATATCAAGAAAAAAGTTGGGAGTAGACAATATAAGTTATGTACCATTATACTAACTTGTAGGAGTAAGATTTAACATATGGATTAATAGAAATCCAGAATGATAGACTTGCAAGAAAGATTTAGAGATGAACTAGTAATGTATTTATGATACGGAAAGTGGTATATCTAGTAGCGGACGGGTGACTAACGTGTAGGACTCTGTCTTAGGGACGGGGACAATACCTGAAAACGGATGCTAATACCCGAGCAAAAGGAGAAATCTGCCCGATGAGGGACTTGCATCGCATTAGCTAGTTGTATACTTGTAGATTCCAGTTTGAAATCCTCCATCCAAATCCTTGATCCCAATATAATCTTGGAAGACAATTAATTTTAAGTTAATTTTCTTCTAAATAATTTTAATAAATATCAAAATATTTAGATTGTAGATGGCTCTATACAAAAAAAAAGTAGTAGAAAACTTGTTTAGGAAGGTATAGATTAGACTGCTGTGAAATCGCTTTCCGTACAAAGTTCGACGAAGAGAAGCCAACCAATGAGATTGACTAACAATTAATTTCTCCTACTACTTCATTTTTCTAATTTTATGCAATTGATAGTAATATTTAGAAGCATAAGTAGTTTAAATGATTTTAGCAAATAAATATCTATACTCGCACATAAAAAGAATGACTATGATAAAAAAAAAATCATGGCAAGTTGTTTTATTTCATCTTACAGGTTATAAGATGGTCAGTTTCGAAAACCATGAGATTTTAAATGAAAATGTTGGAATGTAATAGATTATAAGATGGTCAGTTTCAAAAACCATGAGATTTGAAATGAAAATATTGAATGTAATAACTTAGAGAAAAAACGATAGTTAATATTTTAATATGATAGAAGAGACAAATTTCGTCTAAATATCTAAATGGAATTAATTAAAAATGAAATATGAATATATTATGGAACAGGTTCATATATAGCAATTTTTAATAGTAATTATTAAATATTCAAAATAAAGATTGAATAAATCATTACACTATAAAGTTGCTCTCGGCTTGTTTTGAAAGTGTTGCCATTTTCCATGAGGCATCAAGCAATGAGTACCTTCTAATAAATCTTGATTTCTAAAATACTCACATAAAATCATATATATAATTATGAACATATTAGTATGTTTGGTTCCCATCATCCAAAAAGCAACCCCAAAACAATATGAAGATTACAACTCACATCAAACAGAAGAGAAAGATGAAGGATAAAGCAAGAGCATGCTGCAACTTCAGTGCAACATTAAACTTAGTAAAAACATATCAAATACCCATTTCTTCAAGTTAAAGCAGATGAAAATAGTTGGTTTAATGTACCTCTCCATCTTCATATTTATACATACTTATATACCATCAAAAAATATTGCTTAGAAGCCTCACATTTCTTCACCTAATCATCAAAACCACCTTTTCCATATAACAAACTGATGGCCTCTCACAACTCACACCCCCTATAAAAGAAAAACTAACCTCAATCACAATATCACACACATCAATTTGCAAAGCAGTTTTAAGCTTAAGCAGAAATGGGGAGGAGAGATGTTTTTGTGTGGAATTTTGGTGTTTTTTTCTTGTGTTTTCTTCTTGGATTTGTCCAAGCTGCAGTGAAAACATACAACTTTGATGTTAGGATATCATCATCATTTTTTATTTCTCATACTGAAAAATGTTAATATATCTACTAACTTTTTTATTCTACTATTTGGTTAGGTTCAAGTGAAGAATATAAGCAGATTGTGTCATGCAAAGCCAATGGTGACAGTGAATGGGATGTATCCCGGGCCAACGATCTACGTTAGAGAGGGTGATCGCCTCCGTATCAACGTTACTAACCATGCACAATATAACATGTCAATTCACTGGTGAAAATTCTCAAAATTAATCTAACTAACTCTCATTAACTTGAGCAAGTCACATGCTGATTATCTTGATTTTGTAGGCATGGATTGAAGCAGTACCGCAACGGGTGGGCAGATGGGCCGGCCTACATAACGCAGTGCCCGGTTCAGACTGGGCAAAGCTACATATATGATATGAATGTGACAGATCAGAGAGGCACATTGTGGTGGCATGCACACATATTTTGGCTAAGAGCAACTGTTTATGGTGCTATTGTGATCATGCCAAAACCAGGGGTTCCATATCCTTTTCCACAGCCCAATTCTGAGTTCAATCTAATCCTAGGTTCATTTATGCTACTCAAATACAAATTCTTGAATCAATTAGATCATCTTGATTATTAGTAAAAAGTGCTAAAAAAAAGTTGATTTTTTTTGTTGTGATGCAGGGGAGTGGTGGAATGATGATGTTGAAGAGATTGTGAAGCAAGGAAGGAAACTAGGGTTGCCTCCTCAGATGTCTGATGCTCACACAATCAATGGGAAGCCAGGGCCACTCTTCCCGTGTTCGGAGAAGCGTAGGTTCTTCGACACATTTGTATATTTTTCAAAGAGGTGAAGGTGTGATGACAATCTGTTGTTTTTGATTCTTGAAATGCAGATACTTATGCCATAGAGTTCGAGCAAGGGAAGACGTACCTTCTCCGTATCATCAACGCTGCTCTCAACGACGAGCTTTTCTTTGCCATATCCGGGCACAGCATGACAGTGGTTGAGATTGATGCAGTGTACACAAAGCCCTTCTCAACTGAGTCAATCTTGATCGCGCCTGGCCAGACCACGAACGTGCTTGTTCGAGCAAACCAAGCTGCGGGCAGATATTTCATGGCTGCACGGGCTTTCATGGATGCCGGCCTTCCAATCGACAATAGGACTGCCATAGCCATACTGCAATACAAAGGCATTCCAAACACAGTTATTCCATCCCTACCTCAGTTACCCGCTTTAAACGACAGCTCCTCAGCCCTCACCTACAATGCCAAACTAAAAAGCCTAAACTCGCCTAGTTTCCCTTGCAACGTGCCACTGAAGGTCGACCGCCAACTCTTCTACACGATAGGGTTGGGAGTCAACCCGTGCCCAACATGCCTGAACGGGACGCAACTCACAGCATCGTTGAACAACATCACTTTCGTGATGCCTCAAGTTGGGCTGCTGCAAGCTCATTTCTCGTCCCTCAAGGGGGTTTTCACTACAGACTTCCCCGACCGCCCCCCAACGCCCTTCAACTACACCGGCGCTACATTCACGAACCTCCAAACGACACTGAGCAAACTACCAAGAGTCAGTAAGATAGCATTTAACTCGACAGTGGAGCTAGTGTTGCAAGACACTAACCTCCTCTCTGTGGAGTCCCATCCATTCCATCTCCACGGTTACAATTTCTTCGTCGTAGGAACCGGGATTGGGAACTTCGACCCCAAGAAAGACCCTGCCAAGTACAACCTTGTTGACCCTCCAGAGAGAAACACGGTCGGTGTCCCAACTGGTGGATGGACTGCCATAAGGTTTAGAGCTGACAATCCAGGTGACTTACATATTACTTCCAAACATATTTCACTAATGTTAACCATTTGTTTCTCGAATACTAAGAATTGTTTTTGCTGTCATTACAAAAGGTGTGTGGTTTATGCACTGTCACTTGGAGCTTCATACTGGATGGGGCTTGAAGATGGCATTTGTAGTCGAGGATGGACCAGATAAAGATCACGCAGTTCGGCCTCCACCAAAGGATCTTCCACAATGTTAATGATTTTGAGGAAAACTGTTTATTCTGAATCTTTTTCCTTGTTGCAAAATGCTTGAGGAAAGACAATAATAAAGTAGTACTACATAAAAATCTTTTCTTTATGGAGTTATGTAACCTTCATCATTTCACAGCACAAGAAAGTGAGTGTTTGCAATTGATGTCACAAAATGTACTATACTGCTCAAGATTTCTTATGGAAAAATGTGTATTTAAATTCACACTCAAAACTCTTGAAGCTATTGTATTCAACTCAACACAATTCAATACAATTCCCTGCAAGATCGGTTCTTAAAAGCAAAAAAAACAAAAGGAATAATAATCCAACATAACACAACTCGTGTGAATAGATTCTCATGAAACCATGACTGATGAAAAGAAATCATCAGACAATCAATCCCTAAGCCTTAACAATCTTGCCATCAGACTCTAAAATCAGAAGAAAATGGCAATGAGACAGACCAACAAAAACACCAGCACCACCACCCCAATCCAATAAGCACAAACCCTCTTCCTCTTCATCCGGTTAGCATGATCGAGCTCCTTCGTCCCGCACCTCACATCCTTAGCAGCCCTCACCACATTCTCCTCAATATTGTTCAAATTGTCAGCCTGAGCATCAACCATCACAGCCATATCAAGAAACACTTGATGCAGCTCGACCAAGCTCTTCTGCAAGTCCGTCACCACCGCGTGCCTCTGCTGATTCTCCTCAAACAACTCCCCCTTCCCATCAGCCACAACCCCTCCATCCAATATCATCTTCTCAAACATCTCATCACTCAGTTCCTCCCCCATCGCGCTGCAATATCTCGCCTTAGCCCCTTCTTTATGCTCCTGCAAGATCCTCTCCCTCAAACACTGAAAGTCATTCATCATATCCTTCAATTTGACCCTCAATCCGTGTGTTACGCCCGTTCTCGTGCGATCCACGTGGCTCCCCTCTCTGTAATCCGCGGAGATGCTCCGATTAGCCACGTTGGACTTGTCGAGGGATTCCAGCCGGGATTTGATGATCTTGGCTTTTCTGAGGACTGTCACCATGTCGGAGTTGATCTGATCCCTCAGCCCCCGGAGAATTTTCGAGCTTTGTGCAGATTTGGTCTCTTCGTTGAGGTGTTGGAGATGGAGGAGGAGGTTGGTGATTTCCTCCATCTCGGCCTTGACTGCGCCTACTTCGTCGAAGAATTTGGAGAGGTTTAGTTCGTGTGAAGGGTCGAGTTGCCCCATTTCCACATCCGATTCCAGATCCTTCATCGCTTGTTTCTTCAGATCGACATAACTTAGAAACGACTTCGTCATTAGGTCATTCATCTTCCCGCTTCTGTTGACACAATTATTGAAACGAATTCATGAGAAACGGAAATTGAGTACATATGTGTGAATTAATCGTACCACAGAGATGAAACTGGACAAGAAGTTTTTTTGATTGAACCCTTGAAATCTTCAATAAGCAACCTGCAACGAAGAAATTCGCCAATTACATCCAGATAAAGAGAGGGAGAGTGAACAATCTTGATGCGAAAAAAGAAGGATTCTGCATATGTAATCAAGAAACGAAGATCGAACCTTTTCGAAGAAATGGAATTGATATCTGAGAAGAGAGCGTTCAAAGACAAGGGCGGTGCGATCCGTTGGAATTTTCCAAATTTAAATGCGGGAAGAAAATTAAATACGAGTAGCCGTTACGATTCTGTGTAAAGTCTTTTTTACCCCTAGGATGTGGCAATAATACCTGATTAATCATTTAATTACATTATTGTCCCAATCAAATATAATTATGATAAAAGCAATTCAAATCGCAAAGTGTGGATTCTGCTCAATCTCATAAGATTTGAAAATCGTAGAAAAATTCTACTTTTCTCAACCAAGTATAATCAATTCATAAAGAAAATTATGTTGATTGATAAAAACAATTCATAAAGAAAGAAAAGAATATATTTAGCTAATCAAACAATACTCTTAATTTGAGTACACAAACTTCATGATTTAATATTAGTACATTTTTTAAAAACTGTGAGTAGAGTAATTTAAATAGTTATTACCCTAATACTATAAAATGATAAGCACAAATATCAAAGTCCAAAATATTACACGATGATTTTGGAGTCTATAATTTTCGAGCGTATGCACAACATTAAAACTTTAACCAAAGATGTTCCTTTTGTTTTTCCCATTTATAGTTCTAATTTTTCAACATATAACAAAAAACGTTACAATTTTATAACAGCAGTAATTAAATAATTGTCAAAGTAGGCACGGACAATTAAATCATAGTACAAAATTTCAACAAAAATGGAACCCAACTTTAGACAGGAATTATTGATCCCTGCTATATCTCAATCTAGGTGAGAGCTTCAATCTTCAAACAAATCCTACCGTTTCTCTCCTTTCTCTACCTGGCTTTGGAACCCTTTCCCTTTCCCTTGCCCTTTGCCGAACCCTTCGCTGCCGAGCCTTTACCTTTCTGCTTTCCCCCCTTCTTCCTCGCATCCTTTTTCATTCGCCGATCAACGACGCCCTTCCCCTTGCCACCCTTAACTTGGACTCCCTTCTTCGCTACCACGTACTCCTTCTGTGGCTTCTTTGTAGCTGTTGCCTTCTTGTAAAGCGATTCAATCATTCTCCCCTTGGAACGGTCAGAAATGTCAGCCTGGTCTGATATGGTATTAGCCTTCTTCCGAACCTTCTCCAGTTTCTTATACGCAGCACGTTTCTTACGGGCTTTGGCTTCCGCTACCTTCTTAGCAGGCCGGGCATTGATTTCTTTGAACTGTGCTTTCATGGCAGCTATCTCTTCCTTTGTCACGGGTTTGACTGGCACGCGATGCTTCTTTTCCTCATCCAGGAACCACTTGGGCAGCCCATCATCATGGAACATGTACTTGTTGTAAGCATCGTCTATCATATGTTCTCTCTGCTTCTTAGATAGCATCTTTTTAGCACAAGCCAGTATTTCTGCCTTTGTTTCAATGCTATCATCATCATCTGACTCATCAGATGAAGAATCATCGGAATCTGTAGCTGGGGCAGGCACTACTTCAAAACCATCGTCTACCTTGTCCGCCTTCTTCTGACAAACAGGTTGCTCAGGAGAAGCTTCAGTTTTCTTTGCTGAAACTCTGGTGGGTTTCACTGGCAAATCAACCTGCATTTCATCTTCACTATCATCATTACCTAATTTCTCATGTTCGTCTCCATCCATGAACACATCTTGACTAAACCATTTAGCTGCTATTTCCTCTTGAGTTAGTTCATCTTCTGCAAGTGGTACCATGAGAGGATTTGCTTCGCGATCACCCATTTCATTGTCCGAGTCTTGATCTGAATGCAAGACTGTTTCTTCAGCACCCTGCATATAAAATAACAAATTACCATGTGCAACTGCATATTTAAATTTGCACTGTCCTGTATGCCATCTCTCTATATGTGAAGCATACCATGTGAATCATCATGTGAAACTTGAATTGTACTATCATGAACCAAAAACTACTTGGATGTGAACAGGAGAGAAGCATGCAAACAAACAGAAAAAAAAATCCGAACTCCAGATTTTAGAAAGAAAATGCATTCAAATAGAAAATTCACAAAATATTACTGGTCACATGGCAACAAATATTGTCAAGGTGAGCATGGGAAAGATCTAACCAACATACCTCCAGTTGCTCATCCTTGTAATCTTGCTTTGACCGCTTCCTCTGTTTAGCACTTCCATCTTTTTTAGTCAGAAACCTTTCATATGCTTCATCAAGCAAGTGCTCTACTTGTTCGTCATACCTGAATGCAGATTCAATCATTCAGTCAGATGGGGAACAAATTCACTACAGCATTCAATTCAATTCAATTCTAAAATGAAGCCACCAAAAGAGCATCTACCTCTTTCTTTCCTCCTCAGAATCCAAATCACTGTGTGAGCTTTCTTCGGCATCACCTTCGCTTTCACTTTCACTGTTTCCAACTTCACCGGCATCATCATCAAACTCATTATTATCAACAGCCACAAGATCTTTCTTCTCCTAAATTACATAATCAGAAGGGGAAGAAAAAATCAAAATAATTCCACAATAAAAAACAGTTAACACTTTTGTGGAACTGGAATGAAAATCTTGTGTACAAAACTAGCAGTCTTTTTGACCTTTAGAGTGTATTGTTCCATTTCTTTGGAGTCAAGTGTAGTCCCAAGAATATGGTAACCAGAAGATAAGATTGCAGACTTAAGATAAAGATGGTAGCTGAAGGGTGAGGTATTGGTAATGGGGTGCGTGTGAATGAAGTACCTTGATGGAAGATAGAGAGAACAACTCCATATCAATGTAACCATCTTCAATTGCATCCATCTGTTTCCCTAATGCTTTCCGAGCTTTGTCCTGAAAATAGAAGGATTGAAGAAAATTATATCACAGCTAAAAGACTTCCTAGGTACAATATAAAGGATAGATAAGGATTACAAGACTTTCAAACTAAGTAGAGAAAATGCAGCAACATGTGATGGCATAGACAACTAAATCTGTGCATCGCCATTTTTGTAAAAGAATGTCCATGTTAAAACCTTTTTTTAGAGTGAAGTTACTAATTTGATTTTACCTAGCAACAGATTAGGAACAGGGACATATTCATCGTGTTTACAATTGAATGATGCAAGTGCATCCTTCTATATTTTATAACAAGAAATCAACAAATAAATGGAAGAGATTCAAAACCTTGGCTAGTCTTTTAGCGACAAGTTTCTTTTCCCTTTTCTTCTTCCTGTCCATGGCATTGGTTAAGTCTTCCATTTCATTAAGTAGTTTCTCATCTTCATCTATCTTGCTCTCTTCTTCAACAGAAGAGGGAGCAGAAGTAGTCTTCTCGGAAGGAGAAAGAGCCTTCCTCATAAGTATACGCCATCTGTGAAAGGAAGACAAATGATTCGTGTGAGAGAAGTTCAGGGGAAACATAAGTAGCCCACTGAATAATCAACATTTTACCATACACAAACTTACTTTAGAAGATGCTTAAAGTCTTGCTTCCCCAAAACACGTAGATCCTCGCATAGAGCTTTAACCTGTCCATTATTTTACAAGACAAAGCAATAGAACTGTCACATGATTATTCAATATATCCACAACAACAAGGTTTTTCTAATAATTACCAGTTGCACATACCTCTTCAGTTGTTTGTGTATGATCTTTTAAAGGTAAAGAATCAGGATCATCAAAGTTTATAGAAGTGACTGAACCAAGGATTTCAAGAGGGTTGTCAGACCAAATAAACTGAGATGCAGTGCTTGTCTTTCTCAAAGTTGTGTCACCATCCTCATACCTGCAGATTAGAACACATATTATAACATTTGAATACTAATCATAGGCATTAATGCACATCTATAGAAACCAAAAAACTACAAAAAATGTATTCTAATCTCCACACAAAGGCCTGGCAATGGAAACACAGTACATGTAGAGCCCTTTACTGGTGAGTTACATAACAAAGGTCCAACTGTGATTGAATAATATTAATATGGTAAGATCAGAATTACCCATCACGGTGACGTTTTTGTTTCGTCCCTCTAAGCACATCTACAACCTGGTAACGTCAATTGCATAGGGATGAGTACCCTCAAAAGAAGTCAATGCAGAAGAGGATACAGCAAGACAGATCAGAGAAACATCAAAGTACCTTTGGAGGCTCCTTTCCTCCTTGAAACAAATGCTTGAAGTCCAAAAGGCGAGGATCAATCTTAGAAGGTGCCTTGTATTTAAGGCCTATAACATAAATTTCGGCTGACGCTGATCTACTGGCTGCGGGCTTGTCCACTTCAACCTTTTCAAATAGCTGCAAAGCACATCCCAGCTCACAAAATCACATAATGTCGTATTGTATGAGAAAACTACAATCATACTCATATGAAGAAAATTAGTACCTGTCTAAGACAGTACAGCACTGCAGTATAGTCTTGGGACCTGAACACCTGCCAAAAATAACAGAGAAAGAGAAGTCATGTAAAAATGTTGATCTTTTGCAGTATAATGACACAAGTATAACAGCCATGTCCCGAAGATGCAATCCCAACTAAAAAAAGTGCCGGTGTTACTATACGCAGCAATAATTAAACCACAGTCCCTGTCAACTCAGCTTACAAACACCAACTGTAATGGTAGCAGAATTTTAAACAAAAATAACCAATAGATTATCCAGCAAATACAATACAAAAGGCCCTTATTACCACAATTCCTTGCAACTCTGACTACATCAATCGTAATGGTGGCAGAATATTAAACACAATTAATCAATAAATTATCGAGTGAATACAAAACAAAAAGGCATCATTACCACAGTCCCTTGCAACTCAACAACACCAACTGTAATGGTAGCAGAATTTTTAAATATAATTAACCAATAAAGTATTCAGCAAATACAAAACAAAAGCCCTAATTACCTTGGTGACGAAATTCCCTTTAGGAGCCAACAACTCGGTGGCGAGCTTCACCGAGTCAATAACCAGCGCATTCTGGCTCGTGGCCTCCTTCGCCCACGCGCCGCCGACGTTGGGCGAGCCATCGTGCAGCACGAGGTCAAAAGCCGAGCAGGCGTTCTCCGCCATGATACGCTTGACGGCGGCTCTGCACTTGGGATCGGTGATGTCCTCCTGCAGCGAGACGGCGCCGCGCACGGGTCGAATCGGATCGAGGTCGACGCCGACGACGAGGCTGCCGACGGGAACGCGCTCGACGCAGACCTGCATCCATCCTCCGGGAGCGGCGCAGAGGTCGAGCACGGAGCGGGAGGAGTTGAGGAAACGGAATTTGGCGTCGAGCTGCACGAGCTTCCACGCTGCACGAGATCTGTAGCCGTGCTCTTTGGCGAAGTGGTAGTATTTGTCCAACCTATGCTTCCCCTTCACTTTCCCCATTGCTGATCGATGAATTTGCGAGTGTAGAGTGATTACGGATATTTATGATTAGGGTTTATGCAGGAACATGGGCTCTTACGAATTTGCCCTTTTCTTTAATTTTTATTTGGGTCTTCATATTTTGGTAGATTTTGTAAATTGGCCATTTGAATTTGTATGTCTTTATGCGAAGTACTAGCGGTACTGTTTGAATGTATCGAGCCATGTATTTTTTTTAATAATATTCCAAGCGTATTCAGTAAAAGAATACAATAATATATAATCTAGATGATTTAGAAATATACTAACTTAAATATAGTTGCTTCGATGGAAAAAAAGTGACCATTTATCAATGGGATAATTGGGTGTAAATTCAAACATCATAATCAAGTCTTTTATTCTTTTAATGACGACAAATACATAAACTTTAAAAATTGTTAAGATTTTCCTAAATTCGGATTCCTTTTGAATAAGAATTCCAATAACTCAAATTTTAAAAAGTTTAACTCTATAGTGACCGCATTTCATGAATAGAAAGAGGGTCGACTTAGGAAGGTCATGGCGAGGGGCATTATGGGGGTCAGGGCAGGGTGGGACTCCAAAGGGGCATGGAGAGCGACCCGGTGCTGCGCCGGAAGCCAATTTTTTATTTTCTAAAAATTTAAATCTATAACTATTCTTTAATTGGTTAAAAATCAGTCATAATTAATTCTTTGCATGAATTTTCCATATTTAGTGATTGAAAATAATTAGTTTTCCATGCATGAAAATCAGCCATAATGAATTTTTTCATATTTTCATACATGACTTTCTATATTTTCATATGTTTTTAATTAATGAATATTTCATGCATAAAAGTTTTAATGTAAATAACTGTGTTAATTATGTACTTGGAAAGTTTTAATGTAAATAAAATGTTTTAAAAATCGGAGCGGTAAGCGAACCGGCGAAGCTACTGGTTCACGGTTCAACCAGTCGGACCGGTTCAATCACTGGTCGAACCATTTTACTGAGCAAATATATATAATTAAATATATAATACAAAATTTATTTTAGTAAATTTAGTATATGACAAAATAATTAATTATATGTCTCAAAAAATGTTAAACCTTATAGATAATTAGTAATATAGTATATATATATATATAGGGTCTTCATCTACCAAAATAAGCCCTTAAGTATAGAAATACAGACTAAACATGGACCGTAAGATCTAGAGATGAACGGTCACGTTCAGGCATTTTCAACATTTTATGTGGGTCATAATAAGAGTGATTTATGTCATGTAAGGGTAATTTAGGAATGGAAAATACAATGAACCGCCCTTTCCGTTTTTCAAGAGCGGATTAATTGGGATCATTAATCCACACGTTATTAAGTGGATTCTTCGGTTCCCGCGCCATTCAATTCCTCTCTCTCACCCAAATACCACCACAAAATCCGCAAACGCTACAAACTTCACTAAAAATCACCCAAATCGTCTTGGCATCAGATTCGCCGAAACCCTAGAAAGCTCTAACAACTGATTCGCTGAACAAGGGATCGTCTGGGTATCAAAATCTTCTTCAAGATCGTCTGGAGTGTATTTTTCAACCATGGTGGACACTAGATCTTCTGGAACCGGAACACATGACGGAAAAGGTTTTTATGTTTTGTTTATTTTTCAATTTCACCGAAACCAAACTCAAATCTGACCCAAATTTCAATTCCATTTGTTGGATGTGACCTAGTCTATCAACAAACTAATGTGAAGAAGAAGGCACCGCCAGAACCTAGAGACCACAAAGGTATGTCGACTACATTGTCTAGGTTATTATTTGAAGTAATGAAGTTTTAATTCTTTTTGGGCACTCTGTTATTTGTTTGCTGGTTTTTCTTAATCTGCTTTGTTACAAGTTCAACTAAAACACTTCTGGATTTGGTATCTTGGTTCAACATATACCTATTCTCATTTTGCACCTCTGTTTTCTGAAGAATGAGTTAAGTGAGATGTGATATACTTTTTTAATAGGACAAATATGAGATATAATTGATGGAAAATAGGTCATACTATTATTCTTTGTTTGTGTAAATATTAAACACTAAAATTGTTGATGCTTCATATACAACACCACAAAAAGAATATCTCTGCAGATAGTGAAAAAAGGATAGGAAATGCAAAGGATTTAACGAATTCTGAAAAAGGTCAGTAAACATAAATCATAGTCTGATATGCTTGTGATTGTATCTCAACTACACAACTGATGTTTATTGACGAGTACGCCGCAGTATTAACATTGTTTTTATGCAGCGAGTTTGGAGGGGAATACGAAAGGGATAGATCCGGCAGCAAGCGCAAACAATGCGGATAAAGGTTGTAAATATGAATTTATTGGTTTGACACTTTGGAATATAATTGTTAGTACATAATTAAGTGGGAACATATCATAGTTTGTTGACCTGGTGGTCATTTTAACAAGGTTAAAGTTATATCTATTTACCTTATGTAACTGTTCTTTTTGAGAAACTAAGTTGATGATCTCTCAGATACAGTACCACCTCCAAATATGATCGCTGAAGGAGAAAAAGATAAAGAAACAGGTGAAAATATTTCTATTTCTGGAAAAAGGTACTTACTTTTAACACAAATCATAACTTGTTGTGATTGATATGATATCTCTATTACACAATTGTTGTTTTATGACATCACCTATTAATATTAACATTGTTTTATTGTACAGATGCACTCGTTGGGGAAGTAGAAACCTCTGCCATTGGGAAGGAAGGGGCTGGAAACTTAAAACATGCTGCAAAAGGTTAAACATTTACATTGGTTTGTTTGACTCGGTGGAATTTAATCTTAACTAAGTAAATTAGGTGGAACATGTCATAGATTGTCCACTAGGATGACATTTTTAAACACAGTGCACATCATTAGTGTTTTTGGGTCATAATAACCGGATATAGGAGTCATGCTAAAGTATGGGTAATCAGGGTCATAATAATTCATTATTTGAGTCATGACATAAACTACTGAGTACAACAATGTCTCATACAACCACTGTTAATGGTACTGATATTGTACATTAGAATAAAGTTGGAACATGTCATCAAATGTCCACTCTTATGTCATTCTTAACCACATTGAACATTATGTTGATATAGTTTGCACATCATACTAAGAGATTGTGTAAATAATTCATCAACATGACCAACGACAATGCTGAAATATAAAATATTCAGATGTAACATGTCACATATTCCTACCTTTGCTATGTATTCTCACTATTGGGTTGAGTTGTGCTTCTTTATTTTATTTTAATGACTTTGAATGTAATTAATTGCGTATGTGATGTGGTAATATAAATGTCATGTTTGTGTATGATATGTGTATATAACACTTGTATCATATAATATTTGTAAAATGTATTAGTTAGTTGCAAACTTGAGAAACTTTAATGCTTATTCCACTATGATTCAAGAAATTGATGCAATACAGTTTGTGTGCCATATAATAATATTGTCATACTTGTGTAGGATTTGTGTCATTAAACAAGGCAAATGAACTGATTATAAGAAAAAGAGCCAGGGCTAAGGAGAGACTCAAAAATTTGAATTTGGAAACAGCTCGAAGTGATAACACAGATACCTCACATGCCCAAGTGACTGGTGCTGTAACTGACTCGCCTGATATGTCAAAAGGTATTCCCACTTTTATGTAACAACTAATATTATGAACTCTAAAGAATATTATTTGATTTGTTTGAATGTTTACAGGCTCAAAACGCATGCGAGAATCTGTGATGAATACAAGCGTGCCAGCGATTGAAAATAATGAATTTATAGAACCAGAAGAAGTACCAAAAAAAACACCTAGGAAGAAAAAGGAGAGTAAGGGGAAGGAGAAGGTAAATGAGGTTGTTGGAAGAGGTGAAGCAGATGATGAGAACATAAGGCACGAAACCTTGAAGCTTAAAATCAGCTCTCGGAAAACATGTTTATTTGTCGGTTGGATGTCATTGTTAATATATGTTATTTCATCTGTAAGGTGAGAAAAACTTGAACAGTTCATGTGATGAGAATTACTCGATATATTGTGTCATAATAAATGAATAACTGTGGCATAGCATTGTTACGTTGATTTGTGTCATAATATACCAACATTCGTGGCATGACATAAAACTACTGGGTGCAAGAATGCCTCATAAAATTTGATTGAGTTGTTCGTTTCAAACAAACTTAATATAAGTACGACCAAAGAATATTTTCATGTGTTGAACATATTGTAAAAAACAAATACAAGATTCTCTTATCATGGTTTTAACATAATAAATAAATCAAATATAAGCACGACCGAAGAATACACAAACAATAACGCAATACAATTCAGCTTTTGGGTCATACTAAATGGATATTCGAGTCATGGAAACGTATGGGCAAACAGGGTCATAATAATGGAATATACGAGTCATGACATAAAACTACTAAATAAAAGATTACTTTATCGGTTGACCCAAAACATCACGTATTCTTCTGGGTCATATTAGACTGAAATTTAAGTCATGGAAAAATATGTGTAAATGGAATCATAATAATCCAATATCGAGTCATGACATTAAACTACAAATCTGCACACGAATATGAGTAATTTCAAACAACCTGCCAGTGCAAATAAAATGGAATCCAAAAAAAAAATTTAACTGAAGTCACTTCGGAAAAGATAATATGTAGTCCATTAAAAATTAAATTATAAAAATCCAATAAGCGAACAATTAAACTAAAGTTACTTCAAACACAACCTGACATTGGAAATACTATGGAGTACAATAAAAACTGAAAGTTGGACTGACATTACTTCAAAAAAAAGTACATGGTATCAAACTTCAGAATTTCTTCTAGACCGCCGCTTTTCTTTCTCTTTGAATTTGTCGCAATTCCTTGAATCATGGTGACCCCACTCCTGACATTTCTTGCATTGACGCAAACGCTTGCTCTTAAGCTTCAAAGCCTTCTCCACTCTTGAGGGCATTCTACTACCAGATCCCTTCGTGCTGACGACTTCAGGTGGTTGGACATCTACTTCCCGGGGTGCCTCTACACCACAAAATTCCTTGATTAGTTTCTTCTTCTGTGCGGTAGACGTTACTACGCCGTCGGCGAAAATCTATTGTCTTGCTTCACGAACTATAGAGGTCAGCTCATGCATTTGATCAATATCAACAGAAACAACGGTACAAACCCAACATCTCTCCCAATAAAATTCCTTGGGCCTTCTTCTTCTCATCAACAAAAACATGTGATGCTACATCTTGGCATTGGACAACATGAACAACCTTAACTAGAGGAGATTTCAACCATAGACCACCAATCAAATTCTCCGGAATCAAGCGCATCTTTTTGTTCTTCAACACAAGAAAGATATGGCAGCATATAAGACCGTTCATGATAGATGCATATTGAGGTCATATAAAAATATGTCATAGTAGCCCAAAAACTAAGTGATACTTACAGTTTTACAAATACTGATAAAGACACAATAATAAAAATAATTGATATATACGATATGTCATACTAAGTGTAGATTGAGGTCATACGCAGTTATGTCCCAATAAAAATCTAAATATGCAATGGTTGAAAGAAACTAAGACTACAGTCATAAATTAATATCATAAACTGTATTCTCAAGAATGTCATCGGAGGATGATTGATTATCGACATGCGAAGAAGATGGCGTTTGGGATTCCATTTCCAAAAATCTATACCACGACGTAAACTGAAGAAGAAACTGGAAACTAATTAGAATGGAAAATAAAATGAAGATCGTATGAATCTTCATGGAAGATATGAAGGAGAGAAATTAAGGATTGTTTACGGGAAAGTCACGCTGACAATTAGTTAGTGAATAGAGGAAATAGCAATATCATAGGACTTACCATAACTAACGAAATGAGAGATTGACAAAATTGGCCTTTAATGATAATTAGTGATTAAATTAATAATATCTTCCAAATTAATCCATCCACTAAATATTGATGAGATCGGCTAATCCAATGGATAAAAAACGGTCTCTATTTCTTGATTTAAGGCCATACTTATTTTGATTAAAAACATATATATATATATATATATATTAAAATTTAGTAAATATAATAAAATATACAAATTATTAGTTAATGTAGATGAAAATTATAATATTATATATATATATATAATTGAGAATTGAGAATTGAAAATGATACTTTTGACCCATAAAATGATAGGGTTATTAGGTTATCACATAAATATGAGTTATGATATGATCGCACCCCTATATATATAGAGAGAGAGAGTAGTGATATAGGGCAAGTGCCCATTAAGCACATAACTAGAGAACAAATTACAGCCACAAGATCAAGAAAATCAAGGGCTAGATTAGATAATTAAGGATTAATTTTCGCAGTTCATTGTACACACAATTTACTTCAACGCGGGGTATTTATGTAATTTCATAATTAGGGTAAAAAATCAAAATCCCCAAAATTTTACTCTCCCGCTTCGAGTCTTCCGCTGTAAACTACTTCTCTTTCAAAACTTTTCTCACAAAACCCTACATCGACGACGAATCTTCATCTTCACTGCTCATCTCCGGCCATCTACCACAAAACCCTATATCGACGACGAATCTTCATCTTCACCGCTCATCTCCGGCCATCTACCACTGAATCGACGATATCCATCAGCACTTCTATCCACATTGAATCCACATTTTCAAAATGGTTGATACACGAAAATCTTCAACGGAAAATTCTAGCCGCGAGTTGCGTTCTGGCCGAACATCTGCCGAAGGTAATACACCTTTGAAGCTTTTCAAAGTTCTTACTCTTAATTTACTTCATCTAATTCCTAACTTCGATTCTGATTTTTGTCAAAATAGTACAAAAATCGACTCACAAGCAGCCCACTAAACCAAATACGGTAAAACAAGCAGCTAGGAACCTCGATGCAGATGCTGGAAACAAAATTCCAGATCCAGAAGGTAAAATTAAATTTGTAAAATGAAGAAATAAATAATGATAATGAGGTAACAAAATATTCCTAGTGAACTTTCTATAATTGTAGATGATATGTTGTATATTGATACTGTGTTTCTTATGAATGTGTTTACGATTTTTGGATCAAACTTAACTGCTGTGTTCTTTCGACATTAAAATGAAGTGATGTAACATTATAATGAAGTAATAGACTCTAAAAATGAAGTAATATAAAGTGAAAATCATATTAAATGAGGTAACAGAGTATTCCAAGTGAACTATCTAAAATTGTTGATGATATGTTGTTTATTAATTATGTGTTTGTTATGTATAGGTAAAACTTCCTCTCCAACTAGGAAGAATTCAAGTAGTTCTCCTCAAATCCTACTTAAATCCCTGCTACTTGAATTCATATAATGAAGTAATAAGTTATACAGTAGGTTTTATTACTAAAATGAAGTAATAAAACATTACAATGAAGTAAATGACTCTAAAAATGAAGTATATGTTTACTGTTTTGTATAAGTTTAGGATTTAGAACTAAAATTAACTGCTGCATTGTTTGCATATTCAAATGAACTACATATTTTATGTGATGAGGTAATGCACCTGATCTGTTTTCCTATTAACTATAGTCTAGTTGTTGTGAAGTATTGAATTCATATAATGAAGTAATAAGTTATGATAATGAAGTATCATATTAAACTATCTGTAATCATATTAAATGAGGTAACAGTGTATTCCAAGTGAACTATATATAATTGTTGATGATATGTTGTAAATTAATTCTGTGTTTGTTATGTATAGGTAAAAATTCCTCTACAACTAGGAAAAAAGCAAGTACTTCTCCTCAAATCCCTACAGAAATAGCTACTACAAAAGGTAAAAAAATGAAATGATATTTAATGTGTACTTAATGAATTAAAATAGTATTATTCCAAGTGAACTATCTATAATTGTGGATGATATGTTGTATATTAGTTGTTGTGAAGTATTGAATTCATATAATGAAGTAATAAGTTATACAGTAGGTTTTATTACTAAAATGAAGTAATAAAACATTACAATGAAGTAAATGACTCTAAAAATGAAGTATATGTTTACTGTTTTGTATGAGTTTAGGATTTAGAACTAAAATGAACTGCTGCATTGTTTGCATATTCAAATGAACTACATATTTTATGTGATGAGGTAATGCACCTGATCTGTTTTCCTATTAACTATAATCTAGTTGTTGTGAAGTATTGAATTCATATAATGAAGTAATAAGTTATGATAATGAAGTATCATATTAAACTATCTGTAATCATATTAAATGAGGTAACAGAGTATTCCAAGTGAACTATCTATAGTTGTATATGATACGTTGTAAATTAATTCTGTTGTAAATTAATTCTGTGTTTGTTATGTATAGGTGAAAATTCCTCTACAACTAGGAAAAAAGCAAGTACTTCTCCTCAAATCCCTACTGAAATAGCTACTACAAAAGGTAAAAAATGAAATCATATTTAATGTGTGCTTAATGAATTAAAATAGTATTATTCCAAGTGAACTATCTATGATTGTGGATGATATGTTGTATATTAGTTGTTGTGAAGTATTGAATTCATATAATGAAGTAATAAGTTATACAGTAGGTTTTATTACTAAAATGAAGTAATAAAACATTACAATGAAGTAAATGACTCTAAAAATGAAGTATATGTTTACTGTTTTGTATGAGTTTAGGATTTAGAACTAAAATGAACTGCTGCATTGTTTGCGTATTCAAATGAACTACATATTTTATGTGATGAGGTAATGCACCTGATCTGTTTTCCTATTAACTATAGTCTAGTTGTTGTGAAGTATTGAATTCATATAATGAAGTAATAAGTTATGATAATGAAGTATCATATTAAACTATCTGTAATCATATTAAATGAGGTAACAGAGTATTCCAAGTGAACTATCTATAGTTGTATATGATATGTTGTAAATTTATTCTCTATTCTCATGTATAGGTGAAAATTCCTCTAGAAAGAAGATGAATTCGAGGAAATCCTCTCAAATTACTTAGGCAAGTACTTCATTCACACACTTTATTACTTTATTCATGTTCCCTGTTACAGACTCTAATGAAGTAATAGAACATTATAATGAAGTAACAGACTCTAACTATGAACTACCTATTTACTGTATTGAAGTAATATAAATGCTATGTTTATACAATAGAGTTTATTACTAAAATGAAGTAATATAACATTATAATGAAGTATCAGACTCTAAAAATGAAGTAGTTCTGAAAATTCCTCTGCAACTAGTAAGAATGAAAATTCTGAAATCCTGTGTTTGTTATGTTGTATATTAATTATGTGTTTGTTATGTATAGATAAAAATTCCTTGCAACTAGCAAGAATGCAAGTAGTTCTGAAATCCCTGCATAGATTAAAGCATAGATGAATGAAGTATTGAATTCATATGATTAAGTAAGATCTTGATCATTATCTAATTTTTAATATGGTGTGTACTTTTTATATAGCCAAAGGTTCATCTGTAGGGAAATTCGATGCAGCTAAAGGCCTTAAAATTTCTGTTCTGGAAGGTAAAAAGTGAAGTCTAAGCTATTTTTGTTTTGAAATAATAAATTGACATGGTGTAGTTAACTAGTACTATTAATTGTATTTATTAATGATGATGTTGATGCAGAGGACATGAAATTGAAGGCTATAGAGAAAACCATTACGCCCATTGAGAAGCTTCAAGGTTAAATTCCAAAACTTCCATTATGGTTTGATTTAATACAACATGTAATTTAATTCATTGACTAAAATAGTCCACTTTTTTCAGAAATGATAAATATGAAGCAAGCATGTGGTGGTAATGACCTTAATGATGAAATGAGGACTAAACATAAGCATGATAAGCTGGCAAATACAGAGAACCAAAGTTTGTTAAAATAAATTTTAGTTGAAATGACCTAAATAAGTTAACTGATGAACTAAATAATTTTACTTGCATATGTTAGGCACAAAGAGAATAAGAGAAACAGAAGGTGCTTTACCTGGTGGGGTACAGACAGATAATGATAAGGAGAAGCGAAGAAAGAAGATTGTTAAAAAAGTTTCAGAATCGGAAAATATAGAAGGGAATGATGCTAAAAAAGGAAAAGAGAAAGGTAAAAAGTTTGTTCGTAATCATGCTAAAGAAGATGCAAGTAGACCTTCTGTACAGAGAGTCCTATGTCTTAAGAGAGGACCTAGGAAATTTGTTGAAGCGATTGAATTGATTAATGGTGATCAAAGAGATGCTGTAGAAGATATGGGGTTTGGAAGTCTGTTGCACTTCAACTTGAAGTATATCCCAGCAAGGCTCGCATTTGAGATTCTTGATCATTTTGATCAAGATACATGCGGTGTAGTATACCAACGTGGTATACTACTACATATTGGGCATGATGATGTGCGGGCTACCTTGGGGTTACCAGATGGTAGTTTGAGGTTTGAGCATAATGGACGTCAAAAGAGCAACAAGTTCATAAATGAGATTGCAGAATCTGGAGGTCGAAAGAGGTCTACAGCGTGTGTAGTTCAACATGGAGCAAAATCCTATCAATATAACATGGCTACAAAATGAAAGCTATCATTAGTAAAGTTCATATTTAAAAGATATTTATTTAAGGTTAATAAACTTTTGAATTTAAAACTTACCACCAGAAATGAAATTGGGCCATTGAATGGTGTGTCCTTGTTTTAAGTCCAGGTATTATAGGCCTTGAGTAAGCTATCAATGACATAGCCACACCAGTTGTATTCCTTGACATTATCAATGTCATGGATTACCCCTTCAATTTGTGTGTGCAAGTATCCATCTCCCTTAGGGTTGATCAAGATTGTATCAACCAAAATCAGGAATATCTTCCTGAACTTCTCCCCTCCACTGACATCACTTAACATCTTTTCTTTCAGCATATCTGCACCCATTGTAGACCTCTTTCGACCTCCAGATTCTGCAATCTCATTTATGAACTTGTTGCTCTTTTGACGTCCATTATGCTCAAACCTCAAACTACCATCTGGTAACCCCAAGGTAGCCCGCACATCATCATGCCCAATATGTAGTAGTATACCACGTTGGTATACTACACCGCATGTATCTTGATCAAAATGATCAAGAATCTCAAATGCGAGCCTTGCTGGGATATACTTCAAGTTGAAGTGCAACAGACTTCCAAACCCCATATCTTCTACAACATCTCTTTGATCACCATTAAGCAATTCAATCGCTTCAACAAATTTCCTAGGTCCTCTCTTAAGACATAGGACTCTCTGTACAGAAGGTCTACTTGCATCTTCTTTAGCATGATTACGAACAAACTTTTTACCTTTCTCTTTTCCTTTTTTAGCATCATTCCCTTCTATATTTTCCGATTCTGAAACTTTTTTAACAATCTTCTTTCTTCGCTTCTCCTTATCATTATCTGTCTGTACCCCACCAGGTAAAGCACCTTCTGTTTCCCTTATTCTCTTTGTGCCTAACATATGCAAGTAAAATTATTTAGTTCATCAGTTAACTTATTTAGGTCATTTCAACTAAAATTTATTTTAACAAACTTTGGTTCTCTGTATTTGCCAGCTTATCATGCTTATGTTTAGTCCTCATTTCATCATTAAGGTCATTACTGTAAACCTTGCCATCTTCAACGATGGAATCAGAGAGTTGAAGATGAATGATGAGTTGGATAGAGCTGGCACTGCAATGAAATCCTTGACAGAAATCATGGAAGATAACAAGCAAGAAGTCAGGGATCTTTGACAGAAATTATGGAAGATAACAAGCAAGAAATTAGTGATCCATTCCATAGATAGAATTCAATCAAATCAAAGTATACCTTTGACATGTAGAAATTCTCCCTATATAATGGGACGTACTGATCTTCAAATTCATCATCCAATACAATCATCCTTATGCAATACAGTAGCCTTGTTCATTTTCTAGCTATGGCTTTGAAGGCCTTCAACCTAACTTTCTGTCATGGTATCAGAGCCTAGGTTTCGTCCTAGGCTTTGACCCCTTCCTTCACCTTAATCTCTTCTACCTTGAAATATGGCTGAAAGTGACAGCTCTAGCCCAACACAACAAACTTCAGTAAATAACATCCCCACCATTCCTATGCTTCCGCAAAGTCACCCGATATCCACAAAATTATCCGATAGCAATTATTTGATCTGGCGTCAACAAGTCTTAGCCACTGTTAGAGGATACGGACTCGAACCGTATCTCATGGGAGAGCAAATTATTCCGCCAAAAATGGTGGTCACAACAGAATCGTCAACTATGTCGCCAAATCCGAGCTTTCTTGTGTGGCACCAGCAGGATCAGCGCCTAGCGGCATGGCTGCAATCTTCTCTTGATGAAAGTGCAATGGTGATCGTGGTGGGTTTGACCACGAGTAGGGAGATCTGGTCGGCTCTTGAAACGAATTTCGCCAGCCAGTCGAAAGCAAAAATTATGCACTACAAACTCCAACTACAAACCTTAAGAAAGGATTCCCTCACAATGATGGAATACCTCAACAAAATCAAGAGCATATGTGATATGCTTGGATCAGCGGGATGTCGAATCATGGAGATGGATCAAATTCTTCACATCTTGAGTGGCCTCGGAGCTGAATACAATCCTGTGATGGTGACGATAACATCCAAAGGTGAAACCTGGTCTGTTCAAGAAGTTACAGGACTTCTCTTGAGTTTTGAATCCAGGCTCGAATCCACCAAAAGCCTCTCCATCAATGTGGATGGATCTCAACCTACTGCTCACCTATCTCAGGCTCCTCCTCCAAGAAAGGAAAACACTATTGGCCATTATGGGAGCAGCTTCAATCGAGGGGAGGGTAGCCGTGGAGGTGGCAATTTCAGAGGTCGTGGAGGTCGAGGTGGCTACAGAAGTCGCGGCAATCGAGCCACCTGCCAACTATGCCAGAAACCTGGACACATGGCAGATAGGTGCTGGTACAGGTACCAACAAAATTTTCCAGCAGCTGCATCTCAGCCCAGACAGTCCAGCTTCAATCCGCAGCATGTACCACCACCTCCTTCGGCAAACTTGGTGCAGACAAGGGGAAGCCCCAGTCACTACTCTCAAACTAATTTCAGTGGCGACAACATGTCCTCCTGGTATCCCGACTCTGGTGCCACCAATCATGTAACAAATGATTTCAACAATCTGACCACCTCTTCTGAATACAATGGAGGTAATAATCTTCACCTTGGGGATGGTCACGGGGTCCCCATTTCTCACGTAGGTCAGTTTATTGCTAAATCATCTCTTTCTTCACCAAGAACTCTTTTGCTAAAAAATCTTCTCCTTGTCCCTAAAGTCACCAAGAACCTTCTGAGTGTCTCCCACTTTGCTCGAGATAATAATGTGTTTTTTGAATTCCATTCCTCTTATTGTTTCGTGAAGGACCAGGTCACCAAATCAATTTTGCTCAAGGGCTCCCTTGAGAATGGCCTTTACAAGTTTGATCTCCACAAGCCTGCTGCTACTTTATCATCCACTCCTACATCACAGTTGAAGAAATGTGTTCCAGTCGCCTATACTTCTTCATTAGGACACTCTACTGCTTTCCCTAAATCTACTACATCTAGCATAGATCTTTGGCACAAAAGGCTTGGCCATTGTGCTTTCAATATTGTTGAAAAGACTTTGCATAGTTGTAATATCCCCTTCTCATCTATGAAATCAAGTTTATTATGTCATCCTTGCTGTGTTGCTAAAAGTCACCGTCTGCCATATTCCGTTTCTTCTTCTCTTTACACTGCTCCCCTCCAAATGGTACATAGTGATGTTTGGGGTCCTGCCCCCTTGAGTTCTAGAAATGGTTACAAATATTATGTGAACTTCATCGATCAATTCAGTCGTTATACATGGCTCTATCTACTCAAGTCCAAATCTGAGCTTGTTGATGTGTTCAAACACTTTATGGTGTTGGCTGAAAATCAATTTGATACAAGAATCAAGGCTCTCCAATCTGACTGGGGTGGTGAATACAGGGGCCTTTCATCCCTCCTTCAATCTCGAGGGATTGTACACCGAGTTTCCTGCCCATATACTCCCCAACAAAACGGGATGGCTGAGCGGAAACACCGACATATCACTGAGATGGGTTTGGCACTTCTAGCTCAATCAGGGCTATCCACATCTTTTTGGGATGATGCTTTCACCACAGCCGTATATATCATCAATCGGCTCCCATCGCCCACTCTCAACAATATGTCCCCATATGAAAAACTTTATCACAAAAAGCCAGATTATACACTGCTAAAAACCTTTGGTTGCCTCTGCTATCCACATCTTCGCCCTACCAATCATCACAAGCTCGAGTTTCGATCTGATGCTGCAATCTTTATTGGGTACAGCTCTTCTCATAAGGGTTATAAGGCTTTACTTCCTTGTGGCAAAGTTGTCATCACACGGGACATCTTGTTTGATGAATACACATTTCCTCATAAAAAACCACTCTCTTTCGTCCCATCACAAATCCCACCGTCACCTCTTATACCTCCCTCACTACCTCTCTCTTTTCCCTCATTACCACCTGCACCTGTGCTCACTCCAGATTCTCCAATCACATCCGTCTCACTATCTACTATACCTCCAAACTCTCCTATACCTCTCAGCTCCCCTCCTGACTCACATATGGACATCTCAGATCATGATTCTCCTGATCATGTACATGGATCCCCACCACCCACCTCTCAACTACCACCTAATCAAGATTCCCCACCTGCTGCCACCTTTCAACCACCACCTAATAAAGATCCACCATCCACAGATTCATCCTCCTCACCTTCCCCAATAACTCAGCCATCTAGCACTCATCACATGGTGACTAGATCTAGAGCAGGCATTTTCAAGCCAAAGGTATTTCACATCAGTGTAATTGATCCTTCGTCCACTGTGCCTCGTTCCATCCGCCTAGCTCTATCTATTCCAATCTGGAAAGCAGCTATGACAGCCGAGTTTCTTGCCCTTCTCCGCAACAAGACTTGGATCCTCACTCTTTTGCCCCCGGGCAAAAATCTGACACCACATGCTTGCTTCATATTTATCATTTCTGAAAAAAGTGGACTATTTTAGTCAATGAATTAAATTACATGTTGTATTAAATCAAACCATAATGGAAGTTTTGGAATTTAACCTTGAAGCTTCTCAATAGGCGTAATGGTTTTCTCTATAGCCTTCAATTTCATGTCCTCTGCATCAACATCATCATTAATAAATACAATTAATAGTACTAGTTAACTACACCATGTCAATTTATTATTTCAAAACAAAAATAGCTTAGACTTCACTTTTTTTACCTTCCAGAACAGAATTTTTAAGGCCTTTAGCTGCATCGAATTTCCCTACAGATGAACCTTTGGCTATATAAAAAGTACACACCATATTAAAAATTAGATAATGATCAAGATCTTACTTAATCATATGAATTCAATACTTCATTCATCTATGCTTTAATCTATGCAGGGATTTCAGAACTACTTGCATTCTTGCTAGTTGCAAGGAATTTTTATCTATACATAACAAACACATAATTAATATACAACATAACAAACACAGGATTTCAGAATTTTCATTCTTACTAGTTGCAGAGGAATTTTCAGAACTACTTCATTTTTAGAGTCTGATACTTCATTATAATGTTATATTACTTCATTTTAGTAATAAACTCTATTGTATAAACATAGCATTTATATTACTTCAATACAGTAAATAGGTAGTTCATAGTTAGAGTCTGTTACTTCATTATAATGTTCTATTACTTCATTAGAGTCTGTAACAGGGAACATGAATAAAGTAATAAAGTGTGTGAATGAAGTACTTGCCTAAGTAATTTGAGAGGATTTCCTCGAATTCATCTTCTTTCTAGAGGAATTTTCACCTATACATGAGAATAGAGAATAAATTTACAACATATCATATACAACTATAGATAGTTCACTTGGAATACTCTGTTACCTCATTTAATATGATTACAGATAGTTTAATATGATACTTCATTATCATAACTTATTACTTCATTATATGAATTCAATACTTCACAACAACTAGACTATAGTTAATAGGAAAACAGATCAGGTGCATTACCTCATCACATAAAATATGTAGTTCATTTGAATACGCAAACAATGCAGCAGTTCATTTTAGTTCTAAATCCTAAACTCATACAAAACAGTAAACATATACTTCATTTTTAGAGTCATTTACTTCATTGTAATGTTTTATTACTTCATTTTAGTAATAAAACCTACTGTATAACTTATTACTTCATTATATGAATTCAATACTTCACAACAACTAATATACAACATATCATCCACAATCATAGATAGTTCACTTGGAATAATACTATTTTAATTCATTAAGCACACATTAAATATGATTTCATTTTTTACCTTTTGTAGTAGCTATTTCAGTAGGGATTTGAGGAGAAGTACTTGCTTTTTTCCTAGTTGTAGAGGAATTTTCACCTATACATAACAAACACAGAATTAATTTACAACAGAATTAATTTACAACGTATCATATACAACTATAGATAGTTCACTTGGAATACTCTGTTACCTCATTTAATATGATTACAGATAGTTTAATATGATACTTCATTATCATAACTTATTACTTCATTATATGAATTCAATACTTCACAACAACTAGATTATAGTTAATAGGAAAACAGATCAGGTGCATTACCTCATCACATAAAATATGTAGTTCATTTGAATATGCAAACAATGCAGCAGTTCATTTTAGTTCTAAATCCTAAACTCATACAAAACAGTAAACATATACTTCATTTTTAGAGTCATTTACTTCATTGTAATGTTTTATTACTTCATTTTAGTAATAAAACCTACTGTATAACTTATTACTTCATTATATGAATTCAATACTTCACAACAACTAATATACAACATATCATCCACAATTATAGATAGTTCACTTGGAATAATACTATTTTAATTCATTAAGTACACATTAAATATCATTTCATTTTTTTACCTTTTGTAGTAGCTATTTCTGTAGGGATTTGAGGAGAAGTACTTGCTTTTTTCCTAGTTGTAGAGGAATTTTTACCTATACATAACAAACACAGAATTAATTTACAACATATCATCAACAATTATATATAGTTCACTTGGAATACACTGTTACCTCATTTAATATGATTACAGATAGTTTAATATGATACTTCATTATCATAACTTATTACTTCATTATATGAATTCAATACTTCACAACAACTAGACTATAGTTAATAGGAAAACAGATCAGGTGCATTACCTCATCACATAAAATATGTAGTTCATTTGAATATGCAAACAATGCAGCAGTTAATTTTAGTTCTAAATCCTAAACTTATACAAAACAGTAAACATATACTTCATTTTTAGAGTCATTTACTTCATTGTAATGTTTTATTACTTCATTTTAGTAATAAAACCTACTGTATAACTTATTACTTCATTATATGAATTCAAGTAGCAGGGATTTAAGTAGGATTTGAGGAGAACTACTTGAATTCTTCCTAGTTGGAGAGGAAGTTTTACCTATACATAACAAACACATAATTAATAAACAACATATCATCAACAATTTTAGATAGTTCACTTGGAATACTCTGTTACCTCATTTAATATGATTTTCACTTTATATTACTTCATTTTTAGAGTCTATTACTTCATTATAATGTTACATCACTTCATTTTAATGTCGAAAGAACACAGCAGTTAAGTTTGATCCAAAAATCGTAAACACATTCATAAGAAACACAGTATCAATATACAACATATCATCTACAATTATAGAAAGTTCACTAGGAATATTTTGTTACCTCATTATCATTATTTATTTCTTCATTTTACAAATTTAATTTTACCTTCTGGATCTGGAATTTTGTTTCCAGCATCTGCATCGAGGTTCCTAGCTGCTTGTTTTACCGTATTTGGTTTAGTGGGCTGCTTGTGAGTCGATTTTTGTACTATTTTGACAAAAATCAGAATCGAAGTTAGGAATTAGATGAAGTAAATTAAGAGTAAGAACTTTGAAAAGCTTCAAAGGTGTATTACCTTCGGCAGATGTTCGGCCAGAACGCAACTCGCGGCTAGAATTTTCCGTTGAAGATTTTCGTGTATCAACCATTTTGAAAATGTGGATTCAATGTGGATAGAAGTGCTGATGGATATCGTCGATTCAGTGGTAGATGGCCGGAGATGAGCGGTGAAGATGAAGATTCGTCGTCGATATAGGGTTTTGTGGTAGATGGCCGGAGATGAGCAGTGAAGATGAAGATTCGTCGTTGATGTAGGGTTTTGTGAGAAAAGTTTTGAAAGAGAAGTAGTTTACAGCGGAAGACTCGAAGCGGGAGAGTAAAATTTTGGGGATTTTGATTTTTTACCCTAATTATGAAATTACATAAATACCCCGCGTTGAAGTAAATTGTGTGTACAATGAACTGCGAAAATTAATCCTTAATTATCTAATCTAGCCCTTGATTTTCTTGATCTTGTGGCTGTAATTTGTTCTCTAGTTATGTGCTTAATGGGCACTTGCCCTATATCACTACTCTATATATATATATATAGAGCAACATTTGTTTTTTTGCACTGAATGCATAAATTCATGAAATATGCCCACTAAACACGTCACTTGCAAATCTTTCATCTGTTCAACTTTGGTACCGTCTGATACTAAGTCGCTGACTATGTAATCAGATATATCGATTATCTGTTTTTGGGAGATTATGTTGATCGTGGCCAACATAGTTTGGAAACTATAACTCTTCTCCTGGCGATGAAGGTACTGGTCAATTTGTCAACTTTCAGAGTTTTAGTTTATCCAGTACGTATTGACAAACTGGCTTCACAAATATATAGGTTGAGCATCCCCATCAAATACACTTAATTCGTGGCAATCATGAAGCTGCAGATATTAATGCACTGTTTGGATTTAGGATCGAGTGCATTGAGCATATGGTAAATCATAGAGCTTCGGATACTTGTTTCTTTACATGGGATAAACCCATGGGCCTTCTAATGGTTTTCCTGAACAGGGTGAGAGAGACGGAATATGGGCATGGCATCGGATAAACAGACTGTTCAACTGGCTTCCTCTGGCTGCTCTGATCGAGAAAAAAAATCCTTTGTATGCATGGTGGTATTGGGAGATCGATAAACCATGTAGAACAGATTGAGAATATTCAACGTCCAATTGCAATGGAAGCGGGATCTATAGTTCTTATGGACTTGTTATGGTTAGTGCATTGCCTTTGCTCATATTTAATGATTATTATTATAATCTCTTAATTTGTAGCACTGATGTGGATGTTTCCCTGTAGGTCTGATCCCACTGAAAATGACAGTGTAGAAGGGCTGCGGCCAAATGCTAGAGGTCCTGGGTTGGTAACCTATGGGGTGCGTTTCCTGCAACAGTTGATTATTTCTCTCTCTCTCTCTCTCTCTCTGTGGACTTTGTAATCTACCTTTGAAGAGACCTATCTCAATTGAAAATGGTTTTAAGTTCTGCAGTAGGACCCCCTTTTTATATCTAATCTAATTCAAACAGCAGTTGCAAGAGCTATCAACTTCATTACCTGAGTCATGTTTAGATTTATCACATGAAATCAGATTTTTATGTTCGCTTATCAGTATGTAATATCTTGAACAAGATGAGTTGATTATAGTGTGTTTACAAGTTAACTCTAATAGCTCCTCATTTCTTTCTGTTTGTGAAGATCTTCTTATGTCACCATGTATTCAATGTTTTTACATCAAGGTGTTTTGTTTATTATCTAGTATAGAAAGGTACAATGTTCATCATAGGATCCAATTGTTCTATTGCTAATAAAAGTTTTTTTTTTCAGCCTGATCGTGTTATGGAATTTTGCAATAACAATGATCTCCAGTTAATAGTTCGAGCACATGAGTGTGTGATGGATGGATTTGAAAGATTTGCGCAGGGGCATTTAATCACAGCAACAAACTACTGTGGTATGTTCTAACGTACTGCAAACGTTATGGCCAGTCTTATTTCCTCTGTGCAGTTGTTTTATTCTTTTTGGGGTTATAATTGTTTTTCAAATTTCTGTAGGTACTGCAAATAATGCCGGTGCTATCTTGGTCTTGGGTAGAGACTTAGTGGTTGTACCTAAACTAATTCATCCTTTACCACCCGCAATTTCGTCTCCTGAAACTTCTCCCGAACGCCAGATAGAAGACACATGGATGCAGGTACACTACTTTAAGTATTATGCATATATTTTTAATCTGCGACATGTCGTTGAAAGCATGATATGCAAAGAGATTGATCATCTCTCCCTTTGGAATCCGGAGCTGAATGCTAACAGACCACCGACACCAACCATAGGCCGCCCGCAAGTTGCTAACGATCGAGGTTCTCTCGCTTGGATTTAGGTTCCACTTGCAGAATGTTTTCTTACTCTTCTTCTAAGCTCATGCTAACACCTGGGATTTCCAGTGGCTTGTCCATAGCACGATGCCTTAATGGAGAACTCTCTCACAAGCTTCCAGAATCTGCCACATTTCGAGGACTTCACAAGATGACTGGAGAAGTCGGGACCGCACTTGGCTATGATGCAGGCGAATCGGGGCTCCAGAACGACCTTCTCTGGCATGCAAAGTCGAGCGGTAGAGGTCACTGCGATAGCTGCTCAGTCTCGTTACTCGTTAGCTCTATTATTTTTGGTCCATGTAGATGTATTGTCTTTTTTCGTGATTGGTGATGTATAATAGATGGTGCTTGTGCTTGCGCTTGCCTTGTGTAATTCTTATTTTTAATCTGTATCAAATAGAAATATATCCCCTTTTTGATTGACATTTGGTTTTCAGACCTATCAAATAGAAATAGAGCTTCTTGGCCTTTACTTCCTCATTTCCTAAATCGAATTATGCAAGTTTAATTATCTAATACAAATAGTCAAAGAATTATATGGAACTTCGATTGATATTAACTCGTAGTTGATGGACCTCAAATGATATTTTTAAAGTTCACGAACCTAAAATGATAGTTTGACAAAGTTCATGGATCATACAAGATGTTCCCTCTAAAAATAAAATAGAAGTTCTTTTAATTTGGGCTTCAGATCCATTCTCCTGAATTCTTATATTTGGGCTTTGAGTTGAAATACTGTAACAAAGGCCCATTTAAGATATAAATTAGCCATATAATTTGAACATAAATAGCCATGATTGAAAATATAACATATACTGCCCTCCGTCCAATCATAATCGAGACACTTTTTTTTACTACTTAAATTTAAAATTCTAAAGAAGGCTGCCAACTAATTTAAAACGGTCGTCACTTTTTACACTTGCAAAAGGTGATGAAAAAATTACTCCCTCCGTCCCATTAATGGTCCACTTTTGCTATTTTCGTCCGTCCCCTATTAATTGTCCATTTTCACTTTTTACCATAAACAGTAAGCAAATCCTACATTCCACTAACATTTTATTATAGAACTAATACTATATAAAAGTGGGACTCATATTCCACTAACTTTGTCAATCCACTTTCTTTTACATTTCTTAAAACTCGTGCCGGAACTAAAGTGGACAATTATTGGGGGATGGAGGGAGTAGTATTTTATCAAATTAGTTACTATTAAAATTTAAAATTATATGAAAGTATTGAGATAAAATTTAAAATACTCTTTTTGTAGCTAACTAAACTCATTGTTTCAAGTTATTTATAGTTGTAGGAATTTTGGTAGTAGTATAGTAGTATTATATTAAAGCTTCTTCTATAGCTAATAGTACTAAAATATAGTGACATGCATATTACTCCGTGTAAATATAAGCCCTGCCCGCTGACGTTTTGTTTTGTTTTCTTTTTCTGCAAATTTTTAGATGTCAAATAAATAAATTGGAAATAGTTAATGCCGCAATACTTTTTTCAGAATGCATATACAATAAAATAAACAACTTAAATTAGTAAATATTTAAAGTAATACAATATTTGGAATCTATTTTAAATTTTTGTTTCGACAGATTCTTTTACAATATTTTCGTCTTACTTGATCCTTGTAACTGTAGGTTTTATATCATTTTTAACAGAATTATTATATCTGTAACTTGGCCGTTAAATATATTCCACTTCATCAATTATTATTAAAATAAACTTCACATCATATTTCATTTACAATATAAAATCCACATTTCATATTTTCAAATTTTCAATCTAATATGATCTCACCTCCCTTGGTTACATGTAAAAATAGTCAATAGTCATATTTTATGTTAACTGGTGGACACCTCTGCGATGCACGAATGTGTTAATATTTTTGTGAAGTACTGTAGTAAATTATGTATATATAATATTGATTATAATTTAATTATATAAATAATGATATGGGAATATGGATATAACAATAATTTAAGTGTTAACATATATAACTAAAATACAAGAAAATAAATTACAACCAATAATTGTAATTTACAAAAATAATCACAAAGTAATACAGTATGATGTAAGAAAGAGAGAGAAAAGCCTAAAACTCAAAATGAGATTATATTCTCCATACCCAAAAAAACTCTTTTGAGGGGGAGATAACTTGGAGTCAGACAAATTGAGTTGATTTGGTATTCATCAGCATACCACACTGGTTGAAACGAATCACACATTTCACGTAACGAATCAATTTCTCTAACCTTTCCACTCTTGTTGGAGTAGTATAAAAAGCGCCTCCATTTCCAAAACATCATCATGTCACCATTTTTGTAAACTTTGATAGGATCAAAATAATGTATATTGAAATCAGGTATTTTCAATACCTGGATCCAACATTTATCCGCTTGTTCATATTCCTTCAACAACCAGATGGTAGCATTACAACATCCTTCATCATCATAAAAACACAAGTAATCCCCTAAAGTGCACAACTTCTCCTTGATTCTTTTTCTATTAGGAGGCACGGAGAAAGTGCTAAAACATTCGGTCTCGAGATCAAAGCAACAAACATAAGGCATTCCTCTCCTATATGATACCAACCAATGGAGATTGCCATTAACAAATGAACCAACGGAGCTATAGATTAGATCAAACAAGGGTATGGAGGCTTCAACTCCTCTCCACAAAGACCCCGCTTCAAGAGTGTATACACGAAATTTATATGCATAGTCATGACAGACAACCTTATATTGTCCGCTCATTTTACTCGCTCCAAATCCATAAGATTCTTTCCATCCAGCGTACGTAGAATTACGAGGCCCGTGAAACTCAACAAATTCATAGGTGAATGGATTACATACATAAAGATCTCTAGCATCATTTTTTAGTAAAAGCAAACCATTGACAGAACCTAATATTGTTGATGCTTGAGGGAAATTAAATTCAGCAATTAGATCATCCTGCTTGTGCTCGTCTTCCAATTTGACAACACTGAACCAATTTGAATCCTCGACTGGCATTGAGACAACTAGGGCGGAGGGATGAGACTTGTGAAAAACGTCACTCTCAATGAGATCGAGCCATGCTTTGCATACACATTTGCAAGTTAAAATGATTTCGGGAGAGAGTCTCAATATGATATCAATGAAAATTTCTGGTGGAAGGTATCTGAACAAATCTTCTTGCCTCATTTTTGGATGGATTATCACTAACCTATAATCACATTAAGAATAAACAATATATGAGCATAGATTACTAATACTAACCAAATCTTGTATTATTATCAAGTTAATTGATATGAATTCATCATATTATAGAACTAATTCACAGATATTGGGAGAATGGCATCTGAGTAGATAAACTTAAAAAACACAGATCACAAATACTAACATCCAAAAAACCAAAAACCTAATTCAAATACTCTATTACGCCTGTCTCTGATTGAAAATCAGATATTCAACCGTATTCCTGTAAATAAAAGTAGATAGAGAAAAGAGATTACCTTCCAATAAGAGAGAAACGTTTAATTTGGGAGAGGGAGCGAGCGGCGGCCGAGATATATTCTGTGAAACCCTTATACAATTTCCCTTATGGGGTATATATATATAGAGTGGCGGCCGAGTTGTTATTTTACCTTTTGGTCCTCGAGACCTTAGCTTTTTCTTAGTTTTATGGAAAAATTATATTTTAATATATTTAATTCAATTACATTTTTTTATTATTACTGTATGTGTGTCCAAATTCATATCAACACGTATCCACACTTCAAATTCCACTAAATAATTTCACATTTACATGTAAATAATACTACTCCTTTATTTTTCGTTCCAAAGGACCATCACTTGTAAATGAGGATTATTTTATTCCTAGCCATTGCCAATACGACTATTTTATTCCTTTGTTATCAGTAGAGTAAAGATTTATAAATGAGTATCTAATGAATTAGGTGAAAATTAATAAAGAAACGGAAAGACTAAAATTGATAAATAAAATTAAATAAACAACTAGAGACATTGTACTTAATAGTATATGACCAAGAACAAAGTCATACTCCCTCCGTCCCCCATTAGGAGTCACACTTTTCCATTTCGTTCCGTCCCCAATTAATAGTCACACTTCTTTTTTACCATAAGTGGTAGTAGGCCCCACATCCCACCAACTCACTTCACTCACATTTTATTATAAAATCAATATAAAAAAGTGGGTCCCACATTCCACTAACTTTTTCAACCAACTTTTCTTTACATTTTTTAAAACCCGTGCCCGGTCAAACTGTGACTCCTAATGGAGGACGGAGGGAGTATTATATTAAGGGCACGTTTGATAACACAGGCGGGATATAGTAAGTTATGTAACTCGTGATAAGAAATGAGGGCCGGAATCAAGATTACGATAAGATAAAGATTTTTTAATGGTTGTTTGATAGATAAAATAGTAATTGAGATTATGTCATAGATAAAACTGAAAAGACATCATTGCCCTTGTTCTTAAAAATATGCATATGTCTTAATCAATTCAACAATTTGAATTTTTTTTGCGGCAAGATGATACATCTTTAATAATCCTTTCCCCATATTTTGACATTCCAAAATATCCATGTAACAATCGCATGAAAAGAACAAAGGACAGACACAAAATCAAGTGATGCTACAAATCATGGAAGCTAGGATAGATTCTGTGTTTTATCCCAGCTCAAACATTCTGTTTTGAAGCCTCAGTTTCAACCTTTGCCATAGGATCATGTCATCCTTAGCAGCATCAGTCCATCTTCTTTCTTTCTCTCCTTCTCGCTCCTCAAACCATCTTCTTTCTGTGCAAGTGACCGCCTCCATCGATGCTCGTTGCTCTGCTTGAAGCCGCAACATTTCCTTTTCTTGCTTCAAACCAGGTGTTAGCATCCTCCCATGCTGCCATTTTAACAAATCTATTAGTCCGAATTCAATGTCTATTATAAATCTCATTCTGCATATAATCTACCATTTTTCACCCAAAACATATGAATATGTGATGTGCTTAACGAATGAAGTTAGGATTTTGACCCTAGCAATAAACTGATTCTAGCATTCTTCATCGCATAAGAACTGCTTCAACAGATTGAATCCCAAAGTCCATTTAGCTAAATATCTTGAGTAGCTTGAATTTAATTCGCATCAAAGCCAAAAATCTCAAAATCTTCCATTGAGCAGCAATCAATTAAAAAAAAATACCAAATTCGAAACTGACAATAAGAAACAAGTATGAAGAAGCTTACAACAATTGATAAATAGTTCATCGCGTCAAGAATTTAGATGTAGATGCTCGGTTCTGGAAGAAAATAGAGCACAAATGAGGAGCCATACCTGTTGCTATTCACTGCCTCTGGCGAAGGACACAACACAGAGATGAAAAGGCTCAGGCAGATTTGGAATTGCAACATCGCTGCCTCAAAACTCGACGGTGGGAAGGGATGGTGCGACGGCGGTAAGGTTACGACGGCGACCGTTGAGATACGCCCTCACTACCGCCGGAGACAACCAATTCCAGCCGCACACGCCATCTCACGCATCGAAGGAGAGAGGCGAAATTGCAGGGTTATAGATCGAGCTGGCGGTGCACCGTCGGAAGGCCCACCGCCTTCATGTAGAGAGTTGCCATGGGTGATAATATGAGGGGCGGTGGTAGAAATGGAATGGGGAAGGTTACTAGGCGAGAGAATGAAGAAGGGCAGCGTGGAAAACATGGTTGAACAGTGCCTTATCTCACCAATTTGGTGAGATACATAAAAGAGTAAAATAGTTGTTTTTCGTCGGGCCTAGATGGGCTTGGTGTGTTAATGCGGGCCATGAGATAGAAGTATCTTTGTTACCAAACAAATAGAAATGCATAGATACAAAACCTTATCTTGATATTTCTATAAATGATTCAATTATAATGAGATGACAAAATAAGGAATATAATTCAATTATGGCGAGACAATGGTGATATAGCTGGGGTATAAAATATCGGTGGCATATTTAATAAATAGTTTTAAAAGCACAAAATACTATTTTTCCTATTTTTTCAGGACATGAAAAAATACGTATGTCAATTCTTACAACTCACCACGTAAAAACAAAATTATTCATGTTGCCCGATTGACATCCCTACTTTTCAGGGACGGATTAAACTTTTCAGCGACAGAGAGTAATTCTTAAAAAATGAATTAACTACCCTTACAATCTATGAAACAATCTATGAAGTAGTTTTAAAATTTGTTTAATGGGAGTATTGTTGGAGAAAAATCTATTTTTCGAAGGTCAAAAAGGATCAAAAGATAATTTTGTTTAGAGCCCAATTGCAACAGACTTTTTACCAATGTACAAAGTTTCCAAGTTTTCATCTCCTCAAAAATTGAATGACTTCTTCCCACAGACGTACATTCTCTCATCTGCAGCTGTACCTCCAAGCCGCACAGTCGTCATTTCTTCGTATAGATCACGTATGGATCCTGAGCAATAGCTAAAACATCAGGTCGCTCGGCTTGATTGTATGTTAGGCAACGGCAAATAAAATCCTGCAGCAGCAATAGACGTAATGTTTCAAGTCACCAAGAATCAAGAACAAGTATAGATTCTCTCGTTTGTGTGTTTATTGTGCAATTTCATTAGAGCAATATATAAGAAGAGCAGAAGAAAGAGATTCGACACATGCAGCACTGAGCTCGGACGTGCAAGAATTACCTTTGCCTCATTAGATACAGATGGTCTTGAAGGGAACTCAACTTTAGGAGGTTGGATAATTGTATCTTCACAAAGAATTCTCTCTTGACTTTTGTCGTGCCCAAAAGGCCTTCTGCCAAACAGCATTTGGTACAATAAGACACCCAGAGACCAAACATCAACCTGTACAATAAACCCATTTGCATGATTGGTTTTATACGAAAGGTACAAGAAGAAAACGTCATCTAAAATTACTGACCTTCGAGGAAATGAGAGGTATCCTGTTTAGCTCAAAACATTCTGGGGGCAGATACCTGGAACGGAGATATTTATTTCAGAAAAGGAAATTGTGCAAAATAGAAAAATAAATGTATATCATAGGATAGTGTAGAAACTACAGATAGAGAGTCAAGAAATCAAGATATTTGGCTACATCAATTGACAATGGCACCTGAAGCCGAAATGAAAATGCTGAAATTGTATGCGTTTAAAATAGAACTCACCAATATGTACCAGCGCCATGGGACGTAATTTCCACGCCTTGGGATCCAACATTGTCCTCCACAATCTTGCTAAGACCGAAATCTGTGACTTTAGCAATGCCAAATTCATCAAATAGAACATTTCCAGGTTTCAAATCGTAATGAATAATCTTCACTGATCTTTTATTCAGGTAAACAAGGCACTGAAAGATCTGGACTAGGATAATCCTAGCTTCTCTTTCTGGGAGTACAGGTGTTGCTTTAAGAACAGCATCGAGATCCTTGCCTGGAAAGGAGAGAGAAAACTGAAAGTTACCATCACTTTAAAGGTAAGTAGCTTGTACTTGCATAAAGTGCCAATCATAATAAAGGTATTGAATGATGTATTGCATAATACACATATCCTTGGGCTAATAATGTCCCTCCTATAATCATCCCGTCTCCAGGAAAAGATGTTCAAATGATGTCTGATGATATAGCTGGAATATAATTAGTCATACCACTGCAATACTCCAAGACAGTGCAGAATGTGCTGTGATCAATCTCAAAGATGTCCCAAAGCCGAACTATGTGACGGTGGACCAAAGTTTTGAGAATATTATATTTCCTGATTGCATGCTGTATATAGCTTTGCTTCTTCTCTTCACTCCACTGAGCACTCAAACCATGTAGCTTACAGGCAACGTATCTATATTCCACCAAGTCAAAAGCCTGCATACATAATTTACCGAACAGTATAAGATTGTTATCTTCATTCTAGAAATAAAGAGCGAAATATAAGTTCATAGTTTTACATTATAAATATGTATGTACTGGGATTTTAGAAGTTCGACAAGATATTAAGCATACAAAGATAGCCCTGACCTTATAAACTTCACTAAATCCTCCTTTGCCCAAGAGGTTTAACAGAGCATAACGGCCATTCAATATCTGAAAATTGTTGAAACGAGAGTCATCCTCATCCCTTATACGTTTCATTTCACGTATTAATCTTCCCTTTTCCAATTCATGACGCTCTCTTTCATGCAGTACAGCTTCCTCCTCCTAAAGATAGTGTGGGTGCAAATTAAGAAATTATTAAGAAAAACAAAGGGAAGAACTAAAAAAGGAAACACGCTTACCCGTTTGATGCTGGCTAGGCGAGACTCGAAAATTTCATCCTGCATGAGAATATCTTCTTCCTGAACCCTGCCATCTGCATCAGCTACCTCACCCTTGTCTGGACAAGACAAAACATAAAATAGTTTTCATTATACTAGGGAAAAGAATCAAAGAAAACTTTGAGACAATAAGACGAAAAAAATAAAAATACAAAAGCTGTTGTGCCGTATATCTATATGATATATAGGCAAAGTAACAGTAGAATTACAAACTGTACTTGTTCACTTCCGGTGCTATAACATCCTTGTAGCACTAAAAGAACAAATACAAAATTTGCTCACAAACAGCATAAGTAGGATTTAGGATGTTTGACATCTCTATAGCTGACAAATAATACAGGCATAAGAATGTTTGAAGTTCCTTCCCTAAGACCAACAACACAGTGAGGAAGCAGGGCTTTTCTCACTTTCGAAATACAATTTAGCAGACCACTAACAAGATTTTTTCTAAATGCCATCAAAATGGGAAAAAGTAGATCCTTCTTCCAACCTAAATCCAGTATCATTACCATCTTTATCATATCAACTTTTGTTGTCTTTTGAAATCCTTTTAGAAGAGCATATCTATAAAGATCATCTCAAAATCTCGCCAATTACAGAAAGTACACTGAGACAATCCATAAGTAGAGCAGCACAAGATTTGATGAAAATATTTACCACGTGGCCTTTTCTTCAGAGATTTTCTGTGTCTTTCAATTCCCTCCTTCACTTCCAACAAACTCCTCTGCCATAAAACCCCAATTAAACAAAGCAAAATATTTACAGGATGAGTATGAGAAAATTATGTTATGTAAATGGAGCCAAACATTCACTGGAAACACCGTGGGGTGAATCAAACACTCCCTAAGAGGCGAGGCGACATTTGAAGACTTGCAAATTAAACCATAAGAACTTTTGGACATAATGAGCTCATATGGCATTTAAGAATCATGCAGCATATGGCGATAAGTTATATTTTATTTTCATGCTAGTAAAATTTACACAAATAAGAAACAGTAACTATTCAACAAATTAGTTAAAGCATGGAAGATCATACAAGGTGAGCATTGATATCTTCCATGGCTTGTCCATCCTCCCACGTTTCAGATAAGATCGTGTCAGCTCTTTTAAGTTCATAGAAAATGAGAGGAAATAAATAACATCAGAAAATAGTAATTCTTTTTTATGGCAATAATAAGTACAAATAAGACAATTAAAATCAATCAAGAGCTTTTCCTGAATTTAGATAGATTTCTATATCTTTATAATTCATTTCAGGCATTAAAATCGTTAATATTTTACAACTGGAAGCAAATATCTCTAGTTTCTACGTAGTTCATTATAACCCTCTGAAAACCCCAGATCTATTTCCAAATACCTGACCACTCCAATGTTGCCAAGTCTGAGTATATCCTGGCGTACTATCATCCTTGCCTCTTGTCTTTCAGCTTTTGATACGGACATCAGTAAATCAGATATTACTTTCATTCCCTGCATTGAAAAAAACAAAAGAAAATAACTACTTGCCTAGAACATTGATCCAACATCTTTGAGGAGCTAAATCCACATATCAGGCAAATCAGAATCACAATCAGGCCTTACACGTTAAAATGTTATATGGTGCAATTCAATCTCTGTTTTTTCAAAATATAAACATAAAATGAGACTGCCTTAGAGTAAAACAAGAAATAATACACAATAATTATGAGAATCACAAGCCAAATCTGTGCAGGTTAGAGAAGGCATACCTTTGGATTCATATGTTGTTCATAATCTCTGGTATGCTTGAGCTCCTGTTTGAGTAAGGAAAAAACATTGTTGTAAAGAACTTAAGATGGGATTCTACCTTTAAGGACAAACTTCACTTAACGAGTATAACAACCATTATTTCGACTGAAGCACAAATAAAAAAGAGAAACCGCCAACAACCTTTTCGAGTCGTTCACATTTAATCCGGGAATAAGAGACCTCATCACGTGATTTTTTCAGTTCTTCCTCCATTGCTGAAACCTTTGCACATAGTGAAACAAGAACTCATCTTCATTAATTAGATCACTCACATATATAACTAATATAATAAACTTTTCCTCACAGTAAAACACTTTCCATTGTAATGAGTAACAACTATCAAATCCAATCTCAAAGACAGTGGTGATCACAAACTAACCATCATCGCCAGAATGCTACTGGCCTTCCTCTTGGCCCTTGAAGTGCCTTCTTGCACGAGTCGAGATAGCGTCTGATGCTCACTCTCCTCTTCTATTATCTCCCTCATCATGCACGGATAAGTGCAGCAGATCGATTGCAAGATGACTGCGCAGTTCTCCTCATAGGGCTGACCAGGACTCTCCCTTATGATCTCGAGCAAGCACTGGATTGCATCGTACCTGACCAACGTCGAAATCGCCCTTGCGTCGGTTGAAAGATACGCGAGAATCTCCAACATATGGTTCCGAAGTATTTTATCCCTGATCTTTTGCAAGACCAATTTGATAAGGCCTTCATCTATCGCTTTCCCTTTAAAGTCATATTTGCTTAACCCTAAGCAGGAGTATATCCCAGTGACGGCCTCTACCATTTCCAAATCGTTCCCTTGCGCCAAAAGACTAATGAGTGAGCGCATGGCGACAATTGCCTTTTTAGCAGGTTCGTTTATAGGCCGCATCAGTTTCTTCCCTTGCTCAGTGGCATGAGCAATAAGAATCTTCTTATCAGGCGTATGTGCAATGCGTATCATAACCTGGCTGTCATGGAAGCATATGTTCATGATCCAGTTAATTCTGACCTCTTGGAGCTCTGGACTCGAATTAGGGAGTTCAGCCATGAGCTTTTCGACGAGGTTACATTTATGCTTCTCCATACATTTTAAAAAGTCCGTGAGGCTAGGATTACGTTCTGTTACACTAAGTTCTGTTATACTGATTTCATGTATGAAATACCAGCTCCGTATCATTTGTCTGATTCTGTAGTTTGGTATGACAGCAGAACCTGAGAGTTCTTTCTTTGTGATAGGGCAGGTAAACTTTCCAGTCATACTCCATCTTGTTGCAATGCAGTGATCGTCATATGTCTGCCAAGTTGAGTATCCATAAAAAAAAAAAAAAAAAACCCAAACATCACACAAACACAATTCAAACCGAATTATGTTGAAAATCCACCGCGAAACATCACAATTTCAACAAGGGCAACTTAGCAACAAAAGGCACACAAACACAATTCAAACTGAGTCATGTTGAAAATACACCGCGAAATATCACAATTTCAATAAGGGCAACTTAGCAACAAACGTCACACAAAAACAATTCCCGAATCATGTTGAAAAAATCATCGCGAAACATCACAATTCCAATCAAAACAGATGCGCAAACATAAATAATTATGTAATTTAACATAGAAAGAGGAAAGTAAAGAAGATCGAACCACTCCTGATGGAAGGAGGACGGCTTTCCGCATGAGTCTCCCGGAGAGTGGGCATTTAAATTCCTCCGGCACCGCGACGGTGATCGCATCTGGCTCCGAATCATCAATCGCCTTCTTGAACTTGAAATCCATAAGCGCGGTCAGCCTATCCTTCACTATTTCCGAAGTCTCTACTTCATCGTCATACACAAACGCACGCAGTAATTCTATCACCATTTCCTTCACCTTGATGGCTTTAACCGTAATCTCCCCGTCCTTTTGCTCCACTGCCATCTTGTAACCAGCGCGATACAAATCCCTCAATGAAATCTCATTTTCTATATGCTCCATCGATTTCAGGGGTTATTTATTTTTATTTTTTTTGTAAGCGAAATATGGATTGAGAGAATGCAAAACTAAGAAGGGGTGGGAACGCGGGAAACGGGGTATAATTGTAATTAACTATTTTCAATATATCATTCAATAACATGTGTGTAAATATAAGCTCAGCCCAAATGCCCAATGACGTTTTGTTTTGTTTTCTCTTTCTGCTATTTTTTAGATGTCAAATAAATAAACTGGAAATAATTAATGCCGCAATACTTTTTTCAGAGTGCATATATAATAATAAAAAAATAACTTAAATTAGTAAATATTTAAAATTATACTACTGTATTTGGAATCTACTCGAATTTATAGATATAGTATTAACTTTCAACGATGAAGCTATATTTATTCATTGGTCCAAAATCGCACCATACCAAATTGGCAAATATTTTTTTTTCTTTCGGCCCAAATTAGGATCCATTTTTTACCAGATAAATTGGGCCACTATGAATTAAGTATAATTTCCATATCGATATTACATGTGACGGTGCAAGTCTAAACTTAGGAAATAATTTATTTTTCTGTCTATCGAAACTCACTTTAATAATGTTGTGCAGTTCATCAAATATCAACAATATGGAGTCTATGATTTAAAATTTTGAAAATTAAGAAAACCCCATTTCATGTCATCCTATATCTTACCTTTTATATTCTTTACTTAATTCAGATTATATTATTTTGTATTTATTCTTTTTTATCCTTCTTTCCATGCACTGAACGAACATGTTGGTGAAAATATTCCATTTAAAATAGTAAGGAAAATAATACTCCCCCAGTATGCTATTAGTAGTAGGGGTGAGAATATGGATATCGGGTATTGGGTTTACTCATACCCGACCCGATACCCATCAGGTATTGAATATCCGATATTTAGTTTTATGGGATTGGGTATGAGATCGGATAATAGAATTTAAGATAAAGTCTTGTATCGAATAATAGCCAAATATCCGATTTATTGTTTAGAGTATTTTATTTAATTAGGTTTAGCCGTTTATGGCCTGTGGGGCTAGTCTAAGTTATTCCCTGAATTAAAATAATTAGGTTAACTTTCACTAACTTTTGTAAATAATTAAATCAATCATCTGACTCTCCATCAAAGTTTCTCAACTTCCATTGTGTTGTCACTTTCACCTATTCTCTATCGTCGCATTTCGATTAGTCACTGGATAGAGTGGACATTTTTAAGTTCATAAAAAGACATAATTAGCATACTAAGTGAAAAGAATTTAATAGTATATTTTTAATAAATAAAGAGAAGTTTGGCTTTACAAAATTTATTACATTTTTCATTCTTAATTTTATTATTTTATGAGTTAAAATCATTCACGTAAATTTCAAAAATTCATCTTTTATATATGTATAGATGTATATTGTTAATTATTAATATCATATTACTATTGAGAAATTGGACATAAAAATTATGAATTTTAATGTTTTTCTTTAATTTTCCACGATGTCTAATTATTTAAAAAAAATCATGAAGTTTAGTCGAATTCTGATCAATTTTAATGTTATAAATTATATAATCGTATCATAATTTAGACTTTTTTTTCCATTGTATAATTGGAAACTAACATACTTTGGCCTAAGATTATTATATTCTACTCCCTCCGTCCCAAGAAAGATGATCCCTTTCTTGGGCGGCACGGGATTTTATGCAACTTTATTTTGTGTGTAGAGAGGAGAGAGTAAAGTAAGAGAGAGGGAATAAAGTAGAGATAAAAGTGTTTCCATTTTAAGTAATGAGTCATCTTGGTTGGGACAAACTAAAAAGGAAAGTGGGTCATCTTCAATGGGACGGAGGGAGTATTTTTTTCATACAACAATCATTGACTTTTGTGAGAAATATTATACTACTAATATAATGTACAAATTAGGGAAAGAAAATCTTGGTTTCGGCTTTTACGTCATATAGAATTTCATCCAAATACAAATACACAGGACAATTGAGAGAATATCAAAGTTATGATATAATTGGTTGTTTTTTAAAGTTGCATAATTGACCAAAATTTGATTAAATTTTATGGTTTTCTGGCAATTTTCCATTGTATCTAATGTGACAATTGAAAATTTATACGAGGACGAAACTATCCGTCAATTATATCATTTTCTTAATACAGTTACCAATTAACTCAATTAATAACCAATTTGAAACACGTATGTGTGAAATCAACAACATATTACAAGCAGGAAATCAAAATATTTTGTCATGAATAAAAATATAAAATGTTAATATTCATAATATTGCGACTGATTTTTAAATTTTCTAGACGACCTTCGACAAAAAATTAATGATTTTTTCAATAATTTCTTTTTAAATTTGCTGCTTTCTAATTTTAGAAATTTCCTATTAAATGAAGAAATAAAGTAGAATAAACAATTCTCGTCCATATTTTATCCTAAACCCAAACTCTGTTGGCCGAACCATACCCATATCCGTATTAATATCGATATGAAACCCGACCCACACGTCAAATGCCCGGGAAAGTGGTGTTGGCGTTGGAAATGTGGTCGCTTTCCCGAGATGAAGGAGATAGAAAATCTAGAGAGAAATGAGGAAACCCACATAAAGAAAGCGTCTGAAAAAAAATGACTGAGCTATATAAAGTTTGTTTTATTCAACAGCTGGTAAATTATAGGATAATTTTTTTTTATAATAAAACTGCTGGGAATTTGAAGTACTATATAAAAGAGAGTTGGGGTAAATTTAATAAATAAAAAATAATTGAGATTAATTTTATAAATAAGAGTGAACTACGCAAATATAATAGTTCCTGAACTTTGAGTTTTGCACACCAATAATTCCTGGACTTTAAAAATATCGTGGATAGTCCCTGTACTAAGGTGTAATCTCATTCGTGGTACTTTTTCACTATTCATCTTATTTTTCCACCGAAAATGCCCCTATGTCACTATCTGTTTCTCAAATCTTTCAAACTGCGATCTTTTATTGTTTTCTTTAATTGCTTTAATTTAATGTTTTGTTTTGTGTTCAAACCAACCCACTCGTGTGTTTAAATAGTGATAGAAGCTTAGTATTTGATAGACAATTTGCGATCGTATTTCCTGAGTTCGACAACCCTCCTTTAGCTATACTATAATTGCCTTGTCATAGTGAGACCCACATTATTATTAGTGTTTAATGGTGGACCTTAATAATATAAGTTGTAAATAAAGTGATGAATATAGGTAACGAGTTTGTGAGAACTTTCCATAAATGGAAATGAGATAATTTTATGGGACGGACCAAAAAGGAAAGTGTCCTTATTTTTATGGGACGGAGGGAGTATATGCAAGTAGTTGTAGTACTAATAAAATAGAGCATCACCTCCTAACATCTCGGGAAAGAACGAACAAAAAAAAAAAAAAAAACCGAAACAAAGCTTATAGATATGCTCGATTCAACCAAATAAAAATGCCAAAAATACGATAATACCCCAAAAACAATAAAATAAACATCCCAACTAACGCATCATGTAATCGTGATAACGATTAGGTGGGCGCGTGTTCCTTTTTGGGCGAGAGCTGTTGGGCTCGGTTTCGACCTCCTTTTGATCGTCTCGTCCTTCATCCTCTCCGCTCTGCTCTTTATCCTCTTCTTCATCCACGCCTCTGCCCTCACTGGTTTCCACTCCTTCGCCCATGCTTGTGTGTGTCCTCCTCGGTTGCTTGTATAATTGGAGTTGTATCATATTAGCTTACTATTTATTAGACTACATTAAACTTCATCACATTAATTGTTTTTCAAATTCTAAGCACATTTTAGGCATTGAAAACTAGGGATGTCAATCGGGCCAGCCCCCCCGGGTTTCGGGCCTACCCTATTCGGGTTGCGGGTTAATCGGGTGCGGGCTAATCGGGCTGTGATTTTTTCGGGTTATAAAAGTTCAACCCTAACCCTAAAAGCTCTGGTTTCGGGCTAGCCCAGCGGGCTAATCGGGTTGCTATCGATAAAATTAAAATGTTTTTAATCCAATAAATAATGGTGAAAATTAGTTATATTTATAAAATGTAAAATATTTAATTATGATAAATTTGAGATATATGCTTAAGCTCAAACATAAACATGATCAAATACTAATATTTGAGATTTATGCAAAATAAAACATAAACATCAAGAAATTTTAAAGCATGTTTTAGAAATTTAAATATATTTTTTTAGTGAATTTGAAGTTTCTAATTTATATATCTATTATTATGTTAATAAAAATTTAACATATAATTTATATATTTAATATATAAAATTGAAAGTTATTTTTTTAGTAATATATATTATAAAATAACCAATGAAGTGTCGAATTAGAGTCAAACAAATAGAACGATAGAAATTTTATCGGGTTTTCGGGCCGGCCCATCGGGTTTTCGGGTCTGGCCCTAACGGGTTGCGGGTTAATCGGGTGCGGGCTAATCGGGCTGTAATTTTATCGGGCTAGAAATTTTCAGCCCTAACCCTATAAATTTGGCGGGCTATTCGGGCCGGCCCACGAGTTGCGGGCTACATTGACATCCCTATTGAAAACTTTAGAGCAATGATGGAGGGATTTCATTACGAGGAATAATGATTCTTTGAAATAAATAATTCCATCTTTCTTTTCTAATTTATCCTAATCAGTTAAGTGAAGAATCAATGGACTGAATTATAACTTTCCAGTTGAGACAGAGATATATATTGTTTTTTTTCCTTCTAAATATCACCATCAATTTCTTGATAATATTATCTCGAGTTATCAACTTCTACACTAATGATAAATTTCCGTATTTTTTTAATAATTCAGACCATAACTAGTAATTCGCATTAGAATTTAAATAACATTATAACACAGTAATTTCAAATATTTTTGACCATTTAACCTAATAACAAAAAAAATTATAGGAAGACTCGGCCTAAACATGGAAGAACTGATTCAAATGTAAGCCTACTTTTTTTTAATATGGGCTCTTGGTTTTGTAACCGCAATGGTACATAGGCCAGCAATAGGCCAGCCATCCTCTCCTCTGCCACGTCACCAGCACTAAAAAATCCACCTGCCACATCAGATTTAGGCCAGTCATAGGCCAGCCGCAATAAATTTAATTCAAAAAATACTACATTTACGGAATTAAAATTACGATTAAATTTACGGAATTAAATTTACGAGACATATACGGGAAAATTCATTAACTTTATTTAAATAAAAAAAAGTACATTAACTAAAAATCAAAAAAATTACATAATAAAAAAAAATCCGGGCTTCCACACACGAGCCACCGCCCCACTCTACTCCTCACTAATTTATTAAAAAAATACATTAACAAATGTTAGTATGCCTTGCACTGTTATAGTTTCCCGACGGTATGACATGTTTCTGTTTTAGGTCTTAATTTTGTAGTGGGTCTAGCCCGTCGTCTGTGTGCCTATTTAAAAATTACATAATTAAAAAATTCATTAAAAAAATGTACTCCCTCCGTTCCCTCATAGTTGAGGCGGAACTTTTCGGCACGGAGTCTAAGAAAAGAATGTTTAGTGAGTTAAATAGATAGCTAATAAAGTGGAGTAAATTAAGAGATTGATGTTTTTAAATTTAAATTTCATTTTTGTAAAAATTGAATCTTTTATTTACATGAAAAATTCTTTGATTTTTTAAAATGAACATTCATAGTTAATTAATCCTAAAACTCTTTTGTCCAGAAACTGAACATCCGAGAGAGAAGAAAATGTAATGAAACACAGAATTTTTCATAGCTCTCTACTGTAAACTTAATTGAGAAAGAGTGAAAAGAAACTCTAAACATCTATCTTCATCTATTTCACATATTATCACCATCAAATATTTAAAATTTCAAACTTGAAGTTCATATAAACTTCTTAGATTTGGGGTCTGTCATCGGAACACAATTAGCTAAGGAACTCAAGTGTATTCAATCCACAACCTAATTTTTGAACAAGAAATTATCAGAAAAAAAATAAAGATCTGCCTTTATTACTCAAAATTTCCAGAAAATCACTACAACATCCGAAATTAAACCATAGTTCCAATAAATTGAAGGTGGGTTTATCCACCCATCAGCGTCGGCAAGGAGGTGGCGTGGGTTTATCCACCGTCGGCGCCGGTAAGGGGGAGCACGCCATAGATGGGGTTCGAATTGTAGGGAGAAGTGAGAGATCCTTGTTGTAGAGAGAGGGGCGGCGAAATGAGAACCCGATTTAGGGTTAGAATTGTAGAGAGGAAGGAGAGATCTTTGTTCTTGACGGGAAGGGGGAGGCGACGAAATTTTGAATTGTAGAGAGAAGGAAGAGATTTTGTTCTTAGAGAGAGAGGGGGGAGGCGGAGAAGTGAGATGAGAGAAATTAGGGTTGGTTCAATTTTTTTATTGTTTAATTAGGTTAATTAAGTGTAATAAGGGGATTCTAATTTAGAGCTCAAATCACCATTAAATATGCTAATTCTTTCCTTATTTAGAAACGACTCAACTACGAGGGAACTTCCCGAAATGGCAAAACGACTCAACTATAAGGGAACGGAGGGAGTATTATATAGTTTTTCAAAAATTAAAAAAAAAAAATTAAAAAACGGCACTAGCCGAGCGCTGGCCGATCGGACCTCCACAATGGCGGCTAGCCAATCGGCCAGCGCCCACCGATCGGCAAGCGGACGCCGATTTGTTCGCCGATTTTGCGCTGGCCGATTGCAATGGTTCGGCTAGCCGATCGGCCAGCGCGACGAATCGGCTAGCCGGTCGCTAGCCGACCATTGGAGATGCTCTAAGAGTGTGGGCTTTTGATTTAATGTGTTTATTTTAAGCCTATTAGTTAATGGAGTGTTAAATGGTAACGGAATTAAACGTTATTCATTATTTAATTTTGGATATCAAATTCTCATCTGTTATATAACATACGTGATTAAAATCAAATTACCAAAATATTTTGATTTGATTACTACTATTGTACATACAGAAACAAGAACTCGTCTTCATCACTCACACATATAACTGAAATAAAAAAATAAAAATCCCATATCACTATATCAACACTTAATTCCAAATCCTTTCATCGCCTCTAAAAAGCTTTTCGATACTTGGATCATTCCCTAATGGTAGGTGGTTCCTATATTCCCCCTGGCAAGCCCAAAGAACATAATAACAGTGAGGGCAAGTTTATATCCAAACACGACACCACGCTACCCTCGTCGTGTAGGAGGTCATTAGTGTGACAGAGAGGGTGTTACGATCACCCTAACGCCATCCCACGAGAGGAGGAACACTTTTCAAGACATCACAAAGTACAGTGAAATAAATTAGTCTTAAGATATGTCTAATAAAGATAAGGTGCTCAATGAAAACAAAGTGATTCGCTGTTCAAGATAAAAATCCTACACAAAGTGATAACAATCCTGTGCCTCTGCACAAAGTGATTCGTTGCTGCTCCTTGCTTCCACCTAATCATGGCGTCTTGCTGCTGAGGCTCGACTCAATCTTTCGATGACATCTTCGGTCGTCTCATTAACCCACTCGTCATGCCCTTGCAGTTGCCCACCTGCATCACAAAACATATACTTGTAAATTCTATGTTCATTCATCCCATTGTATGACAAGAATATACGAGACTCACCTGTACTATTTTGCATATCATTCTTCACCTTCTCCTCAATTTCCTGTTGCCAAGTTGCCAAGTTTTCCTTCAAATTATGGCTGTCCGGATAACGGAGGCAGATTCTGTTCAAGATAAGCTCAATGTTCTTTTTGATCAGCGGGTTCTGATGATTGTATAGCAGAGGAAGCAAGTACAGGACCGCATCCACCACCATCCTATCAACTGCAAGCTCATTGGTAGAAAGCAATAAGAGAAGGTCAATCGGTTCATTACCGATCGTTTTATGCTTGAACATTTCAGCTCCGAGAAAACTAGTAACACACATTTCGACTACTCCATCCGTAATAGCCTTCACCTTATTGCTTTCGACGCTACATAGCTTGTGAATTGCAATGACAGCCTCTTCCACTGCGAAATCTACACCTTCATTCACTAACCTCACGAGTGGTTCAAAGGGCTCCAATTGCCCGATCTGTTCCTTGAAAAGATCATTGGTGCATATAGACGAAAGGGCTGCAGCAGCTCCGGCCCTAACCCGCACACTCGCATAAGGCATACGCGGACCCGACAAAGCACTAATAAGAAGCTGAATGGCAGAAGGCGATGTTGTTGCCACAACACGGCTCTTGATGCCGTCGTCGTGGAAGCAGAGGCTCGTGATCATCGCAATGATGTCCTCTTTCAAGCCATAATGCTGGGGATCGATTTGAGAGAGAACATTCACAAGTTTTTCTACGGCATCATCCGATTCTGCAAACTTTGCCCGGATTGAAGGCTTTACTTCTATCGATTGGCGCAGCTTCTTCGCATAATCTTTCTGATCAGATGTGGATGAGATCTTCTCCAGCATATGTAGCAAATCATCATCTTCTTCTTCTTCTTCTTCATTGTAATTACTACTTTCTGGTAGATGGATTGAATGCTCCTTGCACCAGTTCTCTATCATGTTGCGAAGTAGGCGGTTTGGTATGAAATTGACCTGCTCCTTGAGGCTGGCACGATCATATGTCTGCCCAACACTCACATATCAACAGTAGAAAAGATAAATAAACCAAGTCAAGAATTCAAATATACTACTACTGTATTTGCTAATCAAACCAAGAAATTACCACATATATTTGGAAGATTTTCAGCATAGTCAACTTGGTTATGTTAGAAATTACTCCTATCTATGCAGTAGCAAAATTTCCCACAGAAACCAGAAAAACCATAGATCTAAACACACAAACACAATTCAAACTTGAAAACAAAGCATTTCTTGAAAACAAAGCATTTATCATAAGTTTCCCACAGAAACCAGAAAAACCCTAGATTAACACACACAAAACACAATTCAAACAATCAACAGCTCACCCCAGAAGAAGAATTAGTGACCGGGTCCACCATGAGTTTCTTAGTAGCGGGGCATATAAATTCCACCGGCACCACCATATCTTGATCCGAATTATTAGCAGCCTTCTTCAGTTTTAATTCCATAAACGAATGCATCAGTTGACGAGCAGTTTCCATATCCTCCATATTGACGGAGCCCTCCGCCTCAGCCTCAAGCCGCTGCAATAGCTCCACCAGCATTGACATCAAGTCGTCCGCCGCCGTAGTTTCGTCATTCGCCATAGCAGCAATTGATTGAAACCTAATCTACTCTCTCTCCCTCTCTCTGTCGATGTGTATTTTTTAGTTTCGTAAATCGTAGTAAATGAAGTGTTTTGTGTTTACCAACCAAAACAAATTGACAATAAATGATCTTTAATAAACAAAGCATGTTCAATTAATACAATCCATCTTAGCTTAATTACACCGTGTTAACAGTGCAACCTAATCAAACTCAAAAGTTTGGTTATGGATTACCTCATTGATTAATTACCTTAGCTTTTTCTTAGTTTTATGGAAAAATTATATTTTAATATATTTAATTCAATTACATTTTTTTATTATTACTGCATGTATGTCCAAATTCATATAGACACGTATCCACACTTCAAATTCCACTAAATAATTTCACATTTACATGTAAATAATACTACTACTTTATTTTTCGTTCCAAAGGACCATCACTTGTAAATGAGGATTATTTTATTCCTAGCCATTGCCAATACGACTATTTTATTCCTTTGTTATCAGTAGAGTAAGATTTATAAATGAGTATCTAATGAATTAGGTGAAAATTAATAAAGAAACGGAAAGACTAAAATTGATAAATAAAATTAAATAAACAACTAGAGACATTGTACTTAATAGTATATGACCAAGAACAAAGTCATATTATATTAAATGTGTTGATTTTTGCTGTAAAAATAAATGATTCAATTATAATGAGATGACAAAATAAGGAATATAATTCAATTATGGCGAGACAATGGTGATATAGCTGGGGTATAAAATATCGGTGGCATATTTAATAAATAGTTTTAAAAGCACAAAATACTATTTTTCCTATTTTTTCAGGACATGAAAAAATACGTATGTCAATTCTTACAACTCACCACGTAAAAACAAAATTATTCATGTTGCCCGATTGACATCCCTACTTTTCAGGGACGGATTAAACTTTTCAGCGACAGAGAGTAATTCTTAAAAAATGAATTAACTACCCTTACAATCTATGAAACAATCTATGAAGTAGTTTTAAAATTTGTTTAATGGGAGTATTGTTGGAGAAAAATCTATTTTTCGAAGGTCAAAAAGGATCAAAAGATAATTTTGTTTAGAGCCCAATTGCAACACAGACTTTTTACCAATGTACAAAGTTTCCAAGTTTTCATCTCCTCAAAAATTGAATGACTTCTTCCCACAGACGTACATTCTCTCATCTGCAGCTGTACCTCCAAGCCGCACAGTCGTCATTTCTTCGTATAGATCACGTATGGATCCTGAGCAATAGCTAAAACATCAGGTCGCTCGGCTTGATTGTATGTTAGGCAACGGCAAATAAAATCCTGCAGCAGCAATAGACGTAATGTTTCAAGTCACCAAGAATCAAGAACAAGTATAGATTCTCTCGTTTGTGTGTTTATTGTGCAATTTCATTAGAGCAATATATAAGAAGAGCAGAAGAAAGAGATTCGACACATGCAGCACTGAGCTCGGACGTGCAAGAATTACCTTTGCCTCATTAGATACAGATGGTCTTGAAGGGAACTCAACTTTAGGAGGTTGGATAATTGTATCTTCACAAAGAATTCTCTCTTGACTTTTGTCGTGCCCAAAAGGCCTTCTGCCAAACAGCATTTGGTACAATAAGACACCCAGAGACCAAACATCAACCTGTACAATAAACCCATTTGCATGATTGGTTTTATACGAAAGGTACAAGAAGAAAACGTCATCTAAAATTACTGACCTTCGAGGAAATGAGAGGTATCCTGTTTAGCTCAAAACATTCTGGGGGCAGATACCTGGAACGGAGATATTTATTTCAGAAAAGGAAATTGTGCAAAATAGAAAAATAAATGTATATCATAGGATAGTGTAGAAACTACAGATAGAGAGTCAAGAAATCAAGATATTTGGCTACATCAATTGACAATGGCACCTGAAGCCGAAATGAAAATGCTGAAATTGTATGCGTTTAAAATAGAACTCACCAATATGTACCAGCGCCATGGGACGTAATTTCCACGCCTTGGGATCCAACATTGTCCTCCACAATCTTGCTAAGACCGAAATCTGTGACTTTAGCAATGCCAAATTCATCAAATAGAACATTTCCAGGTTTCAAATCGTAATGAATAATCTTCACTGATCTTTTATTCAGGTAAACAAGGCACTGAAAGATCTGGACTACGATAATCCTAGCTTCTCTTTCTGGGAGTACAGGTGTTGCTTTAAGAACAGCATCGAGATCCTTGCCTGGAAAGGAGAGAGAAAACTGAAAGTTACCATCACTTTAAAGGTAAGTAGCTTGTACTTGCATAAAGTGCCAATCATAATAAAGGTATTGAATGATGTATTGCATAATACACATATCCTTGGGCTAATAATGTCCCTCCTATAATCATCCCGTCTCCAGGAAAAGATGTTCAAATGATGTCTGATGATATAGCTGGAATATAATTAGTCATACCACTGCAATACTCCAAGACAGTGCAGAATGTGCTGTGATCAATCTCAAAGATGTCCCAAAGCCGAACTATGTGACGGTGGACCAAAGTTTTGAGAATATTATATTTCCTGATTGCATGCTGTATATAGCTTTGCTTCTTCTCTTCACTCCACTGAGCACTTAAACCATGTAGCTTACAGGCAACGTATCTATATTCCACCAAGTCAAAAGCCTGCATACATAATTTACCGAACAGTATAAGATTGTTATCTTCATTCTAGAAATAAAGAGCGAAATATAAGTTCATAGTTTTACATTATAAATATGTATGTACTGGGATTTTAGAAGTTCGACAAGATATTAAGCATACAAAGATAGCCCTGACCTTATAAACTTCACTAAATCCTCCTTTGCCCAAGAGGTTTAACAGAGCATAACGGACATTCAATATCTGAAAATTGTTGAAACGAGAGCCATCCTCATCCCTTATACGTTTCATTTCACATATTAATCTTCCCTTTTCGAATTCATGACGCTCTCTTTCACACAGTACAGCTTCCTCCTCCTAAAGATAGTGTAGGTGCAAATTATGAAATTATCAAGAAAAACAAAGGGAAGAACTAAAAAAGGAAACACGCTTACCCGTTTGATGCTGGCTAGGCGAGACTCGAAAATTTCATCCTGCATGAGAATATCTTCTTCCTGAACCCTGCCATCTGCATCAGCTACCTCACCCTTGTCTGGACAAGACAAAACATAAAATAGTTTTCATTATACTAGGGAAAGGAATCAAAGAAAACTTTGAGACAATAAAACGAAAAAAAATAAAAAAGCTGTTGTGCCGTATATCTATACGACATATAGGCAAGATTAACAGTAGATTAATTACAAATTGTACTTTTTCACTTTCGGTGCAATAATACATCCTTGTAGCACTAAAAGAACAAATACAAAATTTGCTCCATGAAGGAAACCTAGGAATAGCTCAAAAACAGCATAAGTAGGGTTTAGGATGTTTGACATCTCTATAGCTGACAAATAAAACAGGCATAAGAATGTTTGAAGTTCCTTCCCTAAGACCAACAATACAGTGAGGAAGCAGGGCATTTCTCACTTTCGAAATACAATTTAGCAGACCCCTAACAAGATTTTTTCTAACTTCCATCAGAATAGTAAAAAGTAGATCCTTCTTCCAACCTAAATTCAGTATCATTACCATCTTTGTCATATCAACTTTTGTTGTCTTTTGAAATCCTTTTAGCAGAGCATATCTATAAAGATCACCTCAAACTCTTGCGAATTACAGAAAGTACACTGAGACAATCCATAAGTAGAGCAGCACAAGATTTGATAAATATTTTTACCGAATGGTCGTTTCTTCAGAGATTTTCTGTGTCTTTCAATTCCCTCCTTCATTTCCATCAAACTCCTCTGCCATAAAAACCCAATTAAACAAAGCAAAAAAATTTACAGGATGAGTATGAGAAAATTAATTCTTGTAAATGGAGCCAAACATTCACTGGAAACACCGTGGGATGAATCAAACACTCCCTAAGAGGCAAGGCCACATTTGAGAACTTGCAAATTAAACCATACGAATTTTTGGACGTGATGAGCTCATATGGCATCCAGGAATCATGCAGCATGTGACGACAAGTGACATTTTATATTTTCATGCTAATAGATTTTACACAAATAAGAAACAGTAACTATTCAACAAATTAGTTAAAGCATGGAAGAGCTTACAAGTTGGGCATTGATATCTTTCATGGCTTGTCCACCCTCCCACGCTTCAGATATGATCGTGCCAGCTCTATTAAGTTCATTGAAGAAAAAAGGAGTGGAAATAAATAATTAGATGATACAGATCCAGCTGAACAAGACAGAGAAGAGGAACTCCAAGAGGCAATGATAGAGATCAAAATATCTAGTCAAATCATATCAGATAAAGAAGAAGATTCAGCCTGATACAGATTGGTAGTTAGGATTTGATATCTTTTATTATTTAGATAAGATTTGATATCTTTAATTAGTTTATTTTGAGTAGGACTCTTCACATAAATCTCTATATATTGTGGGATTCTCAATAGGTAGAGATATCTTTTGGAGAAGATCATTGTTGGACGGAGGTAATCCGTAGGCGGAGAAATCCGTGACTCAATAATTAGTTTATTTTCGGGTGCTTGATAAGGGCTCAACCCTTATCAGATTACCAGTTACAAAAATGATAAACAAAAAGAAAATCTAAGGGTGCGCAGCAGCATAGAAATTTATAATCCATTTTTTTAAATAATACTGTGGTGATTCATATGTATTTTCGTTAAACAAAAACAAATCAGAAAATAGTAAATCTTTTTTATGGCAATATTAAGTAAAAATAAGACAATCAAAATTAATCAAGAGCTTTTCCTGAATCTAGATAGATTTCTGTATATCTCCATAATTCATTTCAGGCAAACAAAATCATTAAGATTTTACAACTGGAAGCAAATATCTCTAGTCTCTACGTAGTCCATTATAACCCTCTGAAAACCCCAGATCCATTTCCAAATACCTGACCTCTCCAATGTTGCCAAGTCTGAGGGAATCCTGGCGTACTCTCATCCTTGCCTCTTGTCTTTCAGCTTTTGATACAGACATCAATAATTCATATATTACTTTCATTCTCTGCATTGAAAAAAACAAAAGAAAATAACTACTTGCCCAGAACATTGATCCAACATCTTTGAGGAGCTAAATACACGTGTCAGGCAAATCAGAATCATAATCTGACCTTACACGTTGATATGTTATTCGGTGAAATTCAATCTCTGACTTTTCAAAATTTAAACATAAAAGGAGACCGCCTTAGAGTAAAACAAGACAGAATATACAATAACTATGAGAATCACAAGCCAAAATCTGTGCAGGTTAGAGAAGGCATACCTTTGGTTTCATCTGTTGTTCATAATCTCTGATATTATTAAGCTCCTGTTTGAGTAAAGGAAAAACATGGATGTAAAGAACTTAATACGGATTCTATTTTTTTAAGGATAAAACTTCACTTAATGAGTATAACAAGCATAATTTTGACTCAAGTACAAAAAAAAAGAAAGAGAGAAACCGCCAACAACCTTTTCGAGTCGTTCACATTTATTCCGGGAATCAGAGACCTCTTCGCGTGATTTTTTCAGTTCTTCCACCATTGCTGAAACCTTTGCGCGTAGTGAAGTTCCTTCATCCTGTAATTTCGAAACAAATGCAAAAAATAAATATCTATGGAAGTTATGTTAGTTATACTAAGAACTCTTAGGTTAAAATAATGACATTGGTTCTAGAATTTTGACAGGGTAAAGATCTAAACACAATTTAAAACCTCTCTTGAGGGGTGACCGTCATGCCCGAGCTGTTCTTTAACGAGTCCATCCTGCATACCAAAACCAATAAAAGACTTATGATAGATATTAATTTAATTAGACAACAGCAGTAATGAAAGCATATGACTGTCATGTGATGACAGAAGCTTCGCATAACACGGATGAAGTAACTAACATAATAGACACCAATTGACGGAGAAATACTATGATTTCTTGCCTGATCACTAACACGAGAACCCCGTCCCCTACCGGAAGAGGTAGTAGCCCGAGCACGGCTTTGTTTTCTTATACTTACATCACCACCTAGCTTGTTGTTGTCAATTGGTTCTGTGTTCTTGTGCCAAGCATCAGCTGCTGCCAGTTGTGTACTTCCAGAAAAATTACTGTCCTAAAAGAGACAAACAAACAATAAAATTGTATTATTAGGGAGTTTCAAACAACTAATAAATCAAGAAACAAGAAAAGGAAATAGGCAGTTAAGAATATAAGGAACAAAATACTTAAGCAAATCATGTCACATCAACTAGAACAAAAAATTGTATGTCACCTGAGCTTGTTCAACAGAAATAAGGCTGCATACTTCATCAATCTTCTGCCGCTTTTCAGTATTTGCCAGTATGAGATAGGCTCCTCCGTTCTGCCACATGATATGGACAGATCAAACTGAGAAAGAAAAGATTAAATGCATACATGACAAAATCAAGATGTAGATAGTAGAGGTAGCAAACCACGAGGCAGGGATTCTAGGGCATACCTAAAAGCAAAAAAAAACAAGAATAGAAAATTCTAAAACTAATAAGAATCTGCAATAGTTTTAAGAAGAAGCACGTTGGTCAAATGGGATTAGTGCATAAGTCGCATCAAACCAGCTTTCATTTCGGCCCACTTCAAAACCCATGAAGAGTCAAGCATATCAAAACAAGAATGTTAGGTTAAGTTTTCACAAAAGGAAAAAAAATCCTTAGCTGTCAATCCTATATTTATTACGCATAAAGGAAGAAAGGAATTCGATATGAATGCCGGCTGCTTGATCAATTCTAAACTTTGTTCAAGGTAGATGTAACAACAGTTGATTGAGTATTCCACTAGCTAGAGTAGAATGTGAAGAAAGATGGAGAGATGTAAATTATAGACCGTGCGTGTGTATTAGAAGCTTCCCAGGTATTATGACTTGAATTATACTTGTGGTTTGCACTTTGCAGTGTGGTCCAGTAGGTAGTGTGGTGCACAGTAGATATGGATACTTCATGTTATTGCAACTCAGGTTTCTCATTGGAATGATTTTTAACTTTCTATATGCATACATCAATTGGTAATCTATGGATAAATGTGTTTCTCCAAGAGAACAAGTTCCTAATCAATTAACTTTTGGTGTTTTTGGAGTAAATAATGTTCCACACAAAGGTTCAGAAAGTGCTCTGCAGATATGACATGTGTTTGCTATTATTTCAGTATATGCTTTGAAGTAGCTAACAGATATAAGCATGTGTATGCCATCTGTTCTAACAACTCAGTCCGATACTGCACTTTGGGGTTGAGCAGTTATAAATGATTATCATTATATAATCGTTGTCACCATGGTAGTTACTAGTTAATGGTTTGGAACATAGAAACAACTAGCTCCAAAATGCCAGTTTATCTACAATTTACTTTGCGGACTATAATATATATATATATATATATATATAATATGTATTCATATACTTTTCCTATCTTTTATACTTTTTCCTTCTTAATCCTAGCCCCACGATTTTGTCATCTGACGGTTAGATTAATGCCACGTGTCATTTAATAATGCACATTTTCATTCTAATAATGCACAGCGGCTAATAATGCAACATTATAGACTAATAATGCATTGATCACAACCATCCAATTCAAGGATCCAAGGGCTGAGATTAAGAAGGTGAGATTAAGAAGGAAATAGGACACTTAGGGTGCAAAGGAGCTTAACGCACCCCTATATATGCTATGAAAATGTCTATGGATGTGTAATTTGAACTAAGTCCATAAAACAATCAAAATATTTGGATTACAGTTACAGAAGCACATCCAGCAAAATCATATCCTCAGCAGTCAGCATCACACCATATTTCCTGATCTTGCCATTAACGATACAAAAAACAATAAACATCAAATCAGCAATCCCCACATTGAGCATCAATAGTCACACATTCTTAACATAAACATGCAAGAACAAAAAACTTGCGAAATTTAGATTTTCTCTGCACCACAGAATGCATCTAGTTGAAGAATTCATATAAGTAAAATCCAAATACTCACATCATCATCAGAATCATCAACTAAAGACTCCGGCAGACCATCCGCAGCACCTCCAAACTGGGCAGGCACAGTCAACGAATTCAGGTGCGTCTGGTCTTGTTGCGGCTGTGAGGCAGCTACAGATGAAGCCTTGCCCACCAATCTCGCTTCAAGTTTCGCGATCTTAGAGGACTGACCCGATTGGTTCGAGGAATTGGATGAATGCAAGATCAATTCGTCCGACATTGCTCGTCTATTGAAAAATCCAAGTAAATTCTCAATCAATTGTAGTCAATTGAAGTAAATTCTCAATCCAAGTAAATTCTTAAGCCAGTGACAGAAGGTAGCCAAAATTGGAAAAATAAAATTGCAAAAAAACAAAAAACAAAATCAAAAACAAATGAGGTGATGAATTTTGAATGCTTGAGTGAATCATCCTGTTTCTCCAAAGACGCTTTGAAGATTAATCCATGATACATTTAACGCTTACATCAAAATTCGGTCTCTCTCTCTGTAGGCTCGTGAACGTGTGAGTCTAGGCGAACGACGGCGAGGATACAGATGAATAGATTCCTTGAAACGAAGAGGATTAGGGTTTCCGAATTTGCTGAAAATCTGCAGAGTTGAGCTTGAAGATTGAGTGAATTCGTAGAAACCAAAAAGAGGGAAAAAAATGGTGGGCGAAATGCATTTGAAAAGGGAGATTTTTGAAATTTATGAAATGGTAATTTTGTGTGACAAATAAAATGATGAGAGAAAGGTAAATGAATTAATTTGTTGCAGCTATTGATATGATAGGTTATAGTTGGGGTAAAAAAAAAGAGAAAAAAAAAAGAAAAAAGAGTTATAGTTGGGGTAAAATAGATTTTATATAAGCCGAAAAATCATACAGTAAAATTTAGTTAAATTTTGCATTTACCTTACAATATAGTAATTTTTTAGTAAAATTAACCAATGTCGTTTATTCATAAAGAAAATAGTGTCATGTGATTGAAAAAATCAACAGTATATTGTACGTAGATGCCAATTTTGTTGCCTTGTGAATAAATCCTCACTTCATAATTTTATGTCTTATTTTTAAAATTGCAGGAAATAAATGAATTTGGCTAAATTTCATTATTTTCTGTCAACTAGTAATGTTTATTAATTTGAAATTTGTTAGAGCTTTGAAACTCTATACATAAATTCTACTTCATCCACAATTGTAGCTATTTTTCTTTCTCATTAATATACATATTTGACGATAATTTATCATGGGTTTATTTTACTAAAATATGAATATTACAGTTAGTTCCATTAATTCCCTTTTTCCTTATTTTCTTTCTTTTTCCAAAATTATTTCTTTGTTTTGTTGGATCTGAGCAAGCATAATACGCGTCATGTAAGGAGAATAGGAAGAAATTAATGAAGTGTGACATAATTCATGTGACATCTTGTATATAAAGAGAGAAAATATATCTCGAATCATATTAATGCCCTAATTATTTTGATAGATTTAATAACATTCTAAACTTACAAGCACGTCTATTTCATAGATTTATTTGAATAATTCGACTGAGTTCTTCTTATTGGCTTTGTTTTGGTGTGATGAATTTGGTCGAGATAGTATATTTAGTATTTTCTCAATCATAAAATAATGTTTCATTTTACTATTTTGAAACTTCCATAATTTATAGTTTCATTTACTTTTTATTTAATTAAATGAATTTTATACTCCTCTAGATTATTACTCATATTGTATTAAAAATACTAATATGCATTATTAATGGAATGAAGTTACTTAAACGAAGGGTGGCCTAAAAAAATACTACCTTCTATTTCAATATACATTACTGTTTTGACATTTTCTATAGTGAAATCAAATGCACAGCACTAGAATGAGAGGCTGACCCAACCGACTTAATTAGATCACTGAAACGCGTTGGTGGTGATATTATTACTTTTTTTACAAAATTACTGAAAAAATGTACTAATAAACTAAAATGAGAATGAGAATTCACGAGTGAAAGATAATTAAGAAGAATGGAGTTGAACCAATTTGAATTGTTGTCGGCATCAAGACAATTAGGGCAGGGGCTCCAGAAATGCGTTACGTCAATCTCACTGAGCCATGGTTTGCAGACGGATTTGTAAGTTGCAATGGTTTGAAGAAAAAGTCTTAATAGAATATCAATGAAATTTTTTATTGTGAGTATCTGAATAAATCTTGCTTCATTTTCGTTGAATTTTAGTCCTTAGAGATCAATTTCTATCTACCAACCTATAATTAATAAAAAAAAACAATATACCTTTGAATAATATATATAAGCATAGATTATGAATAGCACTATCATGATTAGACAGAGTCTACAAAACGGATTAAGTAGTAAAAGAAATATTGGGAGTACGGCACCAATAGACAATAGTTATGACATATAAATCTTAAAAAAAAAAACACAAATTCCAAATACTTATATCAAAAAAATAAAAACCTAATTCAAATAACAAATCAAGCCTTTCTCTAATTCAAAATGAGAAATCAAGCCTTTCTCTAAGGTAATTGACGAGAGCGGCGATAGAAATAGATAAGAAGCACAGTACATAAATTAATGTAATAGACTTTTTAAAAAATGAAAATGACTATAATATATTTGTGTTTTGTTCACATATAAATATATATAATATCAATTCTCCATGATTAAATAAAATAACATCTTCTATTATATCCGAAAAATATGTTTGTAATGCTAATGACAATATAATATGTAACAATAAAATTATGCGTTATAAAAAAAAATTATTTTTTGGATTATGAATGTTATAAAAACGAGAATCGATAGTTCAACTTTAGTGGCTCCATAAAATCCTCTAATGGATTGAGTGTTGGGATCGTCGGGTCCAACATGAGAGTTGATGCCTGTGGAAAATGTCGGGAGACATTTAGCACCCATCGTGCTTTGGGAAATATCGGGAGATATTTTGCACCCGTCCGTCCTAGGAGATACGGGAGACATTTGGCACCCATCCAGATGTCAGGAGACAGATACTCCAAGAATGAAGCCACCAACCAAGAAGCTTGGTGGAGCCAACTTCAAGAAGTGACACGAAAAGATGTTGTTAAACTTAACAATTGTTATGCTTACAACAATGTGCCTCGAGCCGCCTGTACCAAGTGCACAAGAGACGAACGTCGTCGTCCGAGATGCATACAATAGTTGGCTCTATGAGAACTACCTACGTAAAACGTTATTCTAAATGTTTTAGATTATAGTGATGTGGAAAAACTTCGTGAAAAACTTTATCAAACATGACGAAGGCAACATAGCTGCCATGGTCACTAAAGAAGTCAACCACGTCGAGAACAAATGCGGTTGGTATATTGATACAGGCGCTACTGCCCACGCGTGTGCAGAAGTAAGTTCTATACTTACAAGACTGTTGAGGGGAGGAAGCTCAACATGGGGAACCAAGTCTCATCCAAAGTTGTCGGCATTGGAGATGTGGTCCTCAAGATGACGTCGAACGTGGAAATCACTCTGAAGGAAGTGTTGCATGTCCCGGACATCCGCAAGAACCTAGTTTCTTGATCAATGCTTGTAAATAAGGGTTTTAAACTTGTATATGAGTCTTATAGGTTCTCTGTGTATAAGTTTGGAAAGTCCATCGGAAAATGCTATGTAACCGGGGGCTTTTTAAACAAAGTGTACCGGCTATTCACCGTGTTGAAAAGTCATTGGCTAATAATGAGAATGTCACTACTTCATCTTATTTGACTGAGTTTTTAAATCTATGGCATTTTAGATTAGGACATGTGAATCGTAATGCTATAAAATGGTTAGTAAACTTGGATTTACTAAAGACAAATGAAGTCAATACCCAAAACAAATGTGAGATTGTCTTGAGGGAAAAATAACTAAGTTACCGTTTTATTCTGTTGTGCGGAACACGATACCCCTTGAGTTAATACACACTGTTGTACGTGATTTAAAATTTGTGCAAACAAAAGGTGGTAAAAACTTTCATAGATGATTGCACAAGATATTGCTATGTCTATCTTCTAAGAAGTAAAGACGAAGCAATTGAAACGTTCAAAAATTATAAGAATGAAGTTGAGAATCAACTTGGATGTAAAATCATAATGATTCGAAGTGATAGAGGAGGCGAATACGTAGCCCCGTTTGAGGAATTATGCAACGCAAGTGGTATAATTCATCAAACGACTGCTTCATATTCACCACAATGTAATGGTGTTGCAGAACGCAAAAATTGAACTCTTAAAGAGATGATGAATGCATTGTTGATCAGTTCAGGGATGCCCGGGAAGTTGTTTTGACAGCCAACTACATCCTAAACAAAATCTCACTCAAAGGTAAGGATGTTATCCTTACGAGTTGTGGAAGGGTGGGAAGCCATCCTACAAATACCTCAAAATATGGAGGCGTTTGGCCAAGGTGATGGTTCATCCGCCCAAAAAAGTTACAATTGGTCATAAAACGGTTGGTTGCATCTTTATTGGGTATGCACTTAACAGTAGTGCATATCGATTTGTTGTCCACAAGTCTGAAATACCGACTGTGACCGTAGGAACAGCAATCGAGTCAAGGAATGTTGTATTTCTTGAAAATACATTTTCTTGCAAAGACAAAGAAAATGTCGCATCCAATTCAGAGACGAAAATTGAGGATGAAACCACTAGCTCTAAATCAATGGTTGAAGAGCCAGAATCGCGCAAGAGAATGAGGCATAATCCAAAGGATGCAGTACTGAGACGTGGTAGACTGGTAGTAGGGTCATAGTAGGGTCAGAACACCAAAGACCTTTGGTCCTGACTATATTACTTTCATGTTGAATGAAGAACCAACACCGATAAAAGTAGCGTTTGCTGGTCCAGACAGATTGCATTGGCGAGAAACTGTTCAAAGCGAAATTAATTCAATTTTCTCACTCTGAGGCGGAAGAACCATAGATGATGTATATGTTAGAGATTTAAAATTGCACAATTTAATTAGTATCCTTAAAAGGGTTATTAAACGGACTGTGTTTGTAGGATATAAATTTGTAGTATGGAATTATTTTGATCACTACAATGCAAGTAAATGGGTATAGGAAAATTATCTAAGGAATAGAGAACACCATGAATATATTTTCACATTATTATTTTATAACCATATTAATAGTTATTTTTTCACATCATATACTTAATGTTCACTACAACAGAGGAGTACTAATTTTTTTTTTATGTATAGTGAGATTTACAAATGACACTAATTAAAGTTGTAATGTATTGCAGGTGGATAGTTATTGTGTCACAAAAATAAAGCATGTGACAGTATATATATATAGTGTCATTTAATTATGTGAGGACATAGCTGATTTTGTGATTTGTAAAGATATAGTTATTTTTATAATATGTGAAAATATAATTTTTTATGACAATATATTTGTAATTAGTTATTGAAATTTTTTATTAATAGTAAAATTTGTGCATGTGCATAACAAAAACATTTTTGATAATTTTAGATGTCACAAATTTAGTTATTTGATAAATTCCACAGAATTCCTTTCATTTTAAAACTGTATTAATAAAGATTATAAATACAAAATATATAGACACTGAGTGCTACTAAACTTAATTTGTTCCACCTAAAACTGTAGTACACGCATCTCTTAATGTCATTATTGTGTTATTACTAGACATTTGGTTGTAGTGATTTATAAATATACCATCATTACCACAATAACATAAGACTTCAGAACTCTCAACTGATTAAAATCAAATTAGAAAGGGAGAACATATTACATTAATTTACCAATAGGAATACAACAAACGCAAATTTTGTTTTTAGTGAACATATATATGGAGTATTATCAATCCCACAAAATACAAAGCGAGTGGGCAATAGGCATGAAATCCATCATCGAATTTAATAATCTAGCATTACCACACGCTTATTTTTGTAATTTTTGTAATTTAGCAAATTTTCACAAACACTTATTAATTAACTGACATATAAATATATATTATAACATGTGAAAAATACCCTTAGTAATCTTCATGGAAACATCTTAGCTTGTTTTGTTGAGTCCAAAATGAATCTGAGGAAGATGCCACTGCATCAATTCAAGACAAATAACAACAATTTTAATTAGTTACAAATTAATGAATAAACTAATTCATGTGGTTTATAATTGTTAATTAACGACTTACATTTTTTGCAGCTGCGCTAAAAGCTTCACGATGAGTAATTTCAGGATTGCTAGCCTTTATCCTCTGAATCTCCTCTCTATACATGAAGCAAATTTGGGCTTGTGTATATATATAATTTTTGAAGCAAATAGAAAAATAAATAAACTTCTCCATTATTTTTGGTTTTGGCCATTATGAAATGAACTTACTTTATAAAACGGTTGTATGCTGATGGAACACGTTGTCTTTTCTCCGGTGCTGTAAAAATATCAGAGTTATTTAACAAATTTAGTTTAAGATACGATGTTAATGAAATAAAAGAGGTAATAGATTATGAAAAGGAGCAAAACTAGATACATACAATTTCATCTTCGAGGAAATACATTTAAATGAGCATAGTTTTTATTACTACATCAAACATGGTATGAGCATAGTTTTTTGTACTTGTGATATCAGCACAAATAAGTTTTCATATTGCATGAAAATCAAGGTTCTATTTATTCTTTCAATTTATGTTTTAAGTTGAAGTGGGAAAACAAATCAAGCTTTATTTTTGTGTAATTTTAGTGTGTATTATGCCTATAACATATTATCTAAATACAATCAATTTCTTAGAAAAAAAAATAGCTACATATTAGTAGTACTTTTCATCATTATGTATGCATATGTATATATCAAACAAACTTCTAAATTAGTGATATACTATAGAAAAGATAGTACTGTCGCAGTCACAATAGGCCAAGAATGAAGAGAACGATAAAAGTCAGTGCACATTTGTCATCACTGTTTTTATCAAGGGAAATCATGAACTTCAATAAAAATGGGATTTACTGTATTAGTAAATGGGAGATTTCACAGCACATGTTGACAGATGATAGATTTAAATGAATGACACCAATAAAAAATTTTGATGTATTAGAATCACAATAAATATAAATAACAAAACAAATAATGCCAACGTAGATTAGAGAAAAGATTAGAGAACATTACGGCGTATCGGAGGCATCTTAGGTTGTACTTCATGTTGAGTCTGCAATGGACCATATCTATTATATGTTGAAGATGAGCCATTCACACTTTCTTTTACAGCAGCCTCTCCCATTGATTGTTGTTTCTGCATCTTCATTAAAACATCAATGTACAATATCTCACACTTGGTATAATCCTCATTAACAAAACCTAAACTCCAATTTCAAAACTGGAATGATCCTCTTAATAATTTGCATGGAAACGAACAATATCATAATAATGTGATGTGAGTTTGGGGTTAATACCTGAAAATCTTGGATATAAACAGACTGGAGCAATCCTCCCATATTAACAGACAGCAAATTAGCACAGTGCCCACATCTAACAGTCACCACATTCAACATGTTGCTTCCTGGAACATTCACCTACAATTCATTCACTTCTTAGAATTCAACAACATAAACATGTATCACATAGATCAAATACTAGCCATCAATACCACAAAAAACTGGCAAAGTTGAGGTTTCAATTTCAGTTTCAGTTTGAGCTAAACCCTAATTTAGGAAAATGTTAGCCTTCTTCACTTCACACTCTATCTAATTTGGAAGAAGATGAAGAAGAAAATCTTAATTAATTTGAAGAAAACCAAATTAGATTCCACTAATAATTAGAAGGCTGCAAAGCATTTATGGGAGTGTATTGACTGTAAAAATGATGGCAGTGGTAGCAGGCACATAAGCAATGGCCATTAATGGGTTGTGCTAAAAATAAAGTCCCATTATCGTCTCTCCTTTCACTTTTTCTGCTGGTCTGTCGCCTTCCTCTCTCTTTACCTCTTTATTTGTATGAGAAAGAGAGAGAAGAAAACGACTGGTCTGGACCGGAAATCATAGATCACCTTATAACCGTAGACACCATCATCATCATCTCAATTAGCTTACTGTCTTTGCTGATTTCTTCAGAAATAAATCATTTACTATCAGAGTTTTTGGAATAATCAATTCACTTTGTGTTATATACATTTAAATCTAAACAAATACATATTATTTGTGGTATATACATTTAAATCTAAACACATACATATTATTTGTGTTATATACATTTAAATCTAAACAAATACATATTATTTGTGTTATATACATTTAAATCTAAACAAATACAGTACATATTATAAATCAACCGTAGAAGTAGACAAAAACTTGAAAAAGATAAGTAGTTCGAAAAAGCTTTCAAGAACCCTAAAAAGCCTAAATCCAAGATATCCGACAAAATCAGCTTAAAACAAACTAAGATTCATGCTATTTTTAGTAGATCCCTATATTTTACAAACCCTTGAATCTCAAGTGAAATAGTAGTAATATTTCTTTCAAAGGAGAATTTTCTAAAAATGAAAGTAGCATAAAATATCAAATATTATTACGTTGAAAAGGAGAATGAGAGATCCACAGTGTTTCTCCAGCATTCAAGACAAAAAAAACATCAAATTAAATTCTGAAGCAAAGATCTCTTTCAATTCCCCCAATTTATACTGCTAAAGTTTCGGGGGAAACTCCCCGCAAAATTAGGTCATCAATTTACATCTTCGATCTAAGCTCTTCAAATCACAAATCAATTGAAAATCAAGACATATATATAGGGGTGCATTATATTGATAACCCCAATTTGTGTGATAACCCTATAACTAAATCTCCACCACACATTTTTAAGATATGTGGTCTAGATTTAATCTAACAAAACTATCATTTTATCAAATAAAACTATCATTTTCGGATATATTAAGGGCAAAATTGTCATTTCATTTTAAAATTTGGTGGGAAAGAAGGAAACTTGAATCAGACGCTACATTCAATTCTTCTCACACTCAAACCCTGCATTCAATTTCTCTCACACTCAAACCCTCTGATCGCGTTTCAAAGCCTACGAATCGAAGGAAAAACATCCGATTCTGGAATATGTCGAAGGAAAACGCTCAAGCATCATCAAAGAAAGGTTGAATGGAAAACGCTCAAGCATCATCCGATTCTGGAATAAGTTTATTACTTATTTCACTTTTGATTTTGCTCGATTTATCATTTTGCTGGAGATTTTGCTTGATTTATCATTTTGCTGTAGTTTTTTAGTGTAGATATTTCTTATATTTGTACAATATCGTTCATGCATAACAATATTGAGAACAATCTATATGTTTAGATTTACATTTTGCTGTGTATGCTGCCGGTATGTGTTTTTCTGTGTTTGTGTGTGTGTTTTGCTTTGTTTATGTGTATTTTGTTGTGTGTGTGTTGCTATGTGTTTGGTTGATCTGTTTAAATGTAGAAATTGTGCTTTTGCTTGATAAAATGATACTTTGGGTGCATAAAATGATAAAATAATAAAATGATAGTTTCTGAAAATGATAAAATGATACTTTGTGAATAGTGTTTTGTTCTACTTAAGTGACAAGTTATGTCCTCTCTGCTTTTTTGAACTCATTGAAATTTAGAAAATGATAGTTTCAGATTATAAAATGATAGTTTCATGGGATAAAATGATACTTTATATTTGTGTGTGTGTGTGTCATGATGCTACTGCTGCTGTGTTTGTGTGTGTTGTTGTGGGTGTCTCTGTGTTTTTGTGTGAGTGTGTGTGTTGCTATGTGTTTGGTTGATCTGTTTAAATGTAGAAATTGTGCTTTTGCTTGATAAAATGATACTTTGGGTGCATAAAATGATAAAATGATAAAATGATAGTTTCTGAAAATGATAAAATGATACTTTGTGAATAGTGTTTTGTTCTACTTAAGTGACAAGTTATGCCCTCTCTGCTTTTTTGAACTCATTGAAATTTAGAAAATGATAGTTTCAGATTATAAAATGATAGTTTCATGGGATAAAATGATACTTTATGTTTGTGTGTGTTGTTGTGTGTGTCTCTGTGTTTTTGTGTGAGTGTGTGTGTTGCTATGTGTTTGGTTGATCTGTTTAAATGTAGAAATTGTGCTTTTGCTTGATAAAATGATACTTTGGGTGCATAAAATGATAAAATGATAGTTTCTGAAAATGATAAAATGATACTTTGTGAATAGTGTTTTGTTCTATTTAAGTGACAAGTTATGCCCTCTCTGCTTTTTTGAACTCATTGAAATTTAGAAAATGATAGTTCAGAAGATAAAATGATAATTGCCCCTGATAAAATGATAGTTTCATGGGATAAAATGATACTTTGACTTTATATAATGACATAAAACATACTTTAACATACTGAAATCTTTTGTTTATTAGGAAAGAACATTCGTGCTGATGATGATGATGAACATAGAACATTAGCAGAACAAATGGAACATATAAGAAATAAGAAGAAAAGAAAGAATGATGATGCAACTGATGGTAAGACAGCTTCAAAGAAGGGCAAGAAAAAAGTTGTTGAAGATAGTACAGTCATTAAGACAGCAACTTTGGCAGGAAGAAGGAATACTGACTTCTTCGTTGACATGCTTGAATCTCTAAACGAGAATCAAAGAAGAGCTGTTCGAGAGATTGGGTTTGGCGCACTCCTAAACTTCAATATAAGAAGTTTCCCAAGAGCATTGGCGTATTATCTGATCTACAACTTTAACCGTAAAAGTTCATCAATTGAGTTGAACAGTGGGGAATCACTGTTTTTAGATGATGAAGATGTTCACATAACTCTTGGGTTCCCGATTGGATCTTTACCTATCAACAAAAGCAAATTTCAGAACAATACCCACATCAAAACTGAAATTTCTAGATTCTGTAAAGGTGGAGAGAAAAAAATGGTGCCAAAGTATGTTGTAGAGCAGATGGAGAGAGACAAAGAAGGTGGTGAGTTTTTTAAATGGACTTTTATGGTTCTCATGGAGTATGCCTTGATTAACACTCCTGCTGATGGAAATTTGAGGCCAAAAATTTTAGATTACATAGCTGATGTTGAGAAGATCAAACAATACAATTGGTGTAGCTATGTCATATCTAGATTGCATGAAACACAAAAGACGTGGAAAAAAAACACAGCAAAGATATTTACCGGGCCAGTTATCTTTGTAGTGGTAAGAATATATTTGTTTTCCATTGTCTATGAATCTATTTACAGAAAAAATAATATTTAGTTTTTGTTTAATGTAGGCTTGTTACGTGGACAGGATTGTCTTTGAAAAAAAAATGGTGCCAAAATGTTATCCAACAGTGAAAGGATGGACTGCCGAACTGTTGAAAGAAAGACAAAGAGCAGAAATGGAGAATTCAGAATTTGGTCTGGGTCATAAGTATGACCGATATAAAAAGCAGCCACATGAAGAAAGTGATGAAAATGACGAAGAAGATGAATCTCAAGATGAAGAAGTTTTGAAGACAAATGATCATGATGAAGTGGGAACAACCAATGAATGAGAGAATTTCATAAATGAATGGAAGGAAGCTGCCAAAGATGTTCAAGCCTCAATGGTGAAGATTGTTGATGTCCTTGAAGCAGCGCCGGATAAACTCAGGAATCTCAATAGCTTTAAGATAATCTGTGATACAACGAGAAATGCAGTGGGATTGAGAGAGGAAGGTGTGCAGCATGTTATAGAAAGTCAGAATACAATGACACAGGCTATAAACAATGATGAAACTGATGATCCTGAATGGATTGATATCATGATTGAGTTAACTAAAGCTGCTGAGAGGACATATATACTGAAAAATAGGAATGAGTTCCCTACCTTCACTCTGATACCTGAATGTGACGACAGTCCTAATGAGAATGAAGAATTTAATCAGGAAAAGGATGTGGAGAAGGAAAAAGATGATGAGGTGGAAAACGAGCAAGAGAAACAGAATGAAAGAGAAAAGGAAATGGCTAATGAAGCAGCTGGAAAAGAAAAGGAAAAAGTTTCGGAGAAAGAAGTTCAGAATGAAGAATATGAGGTAACTTTTAAAAATGATAGTTTAAGTACATAAAATGATTGTTTATATGGTTAAAATGATATAGGTTTGATGATGTTTTTTGGTGGTTCTGTTTTATTTGAAAACTGATACTTTTACATCATAAAATGATAGTTTAAGCGGATAAAATGATACTTTTGCATGATAAAATGATAAAATGATAGTTTCAGGGAATAAAATGATAGTTTTGTTTCATAATGATAGTTTTAGATTTTTGGCTGATAATGTGATAGTTCCTGTGGGTGAAATAGTATCCCTTCTGTCAATAACAATTTATATTTTTTTTAAATGAAAGCATGACAGAGTTGATACCATAACATCCACTGTCATGGAGGATATAAATGGTGAAACAAGAGATGATGAAGTTTTAAAACAGAGAGAAGAAAATTTGAATAAGGACAAAGGGAAGAAGATTGTTTCTCAAGAGGAGGATCCTCCAGTCGAAAAGGAGAAAGTGGTCAGAACAACAAAGAAAATTGTTGAAGCAATGTGCTCTCCCTACAATGTCAGAGCAGTAAATCTGAAAGGAAAGCTGAACAAAGAAGAGAAAGAAATAATGTACTGGTTGATGACAGATGAAGATAGTGAATAGTAAGTTTTGAATTACATAATTATATTCTTATTCAGTTCTTTTAACTAACATTAAATATGAATTTGAAATCAGTTATGAGGTAGTTTATGAGAACGACAAGATCACAATGTTCAAGATTGACTTCCACAGCCTTGCTCCACGTACATACGTCAAGATCAACATCATAGATGCATGGGTTGTGTTCCTCAACTACAATGAAAAATTCAAATCAAAGGCAACACCGAGTCGTCTTTTCATCAACACCGCACCTACGGTACAGTAAACGAGTAAATAAATAATAGTATTACATTAAAAGTTAAAATATATTTACAAAAATGTAAACATGACAGATTTACAACATTACTGCAAGGAGATCTGGTTGGACTGAAGCAGAGGCTCGAGAAAGATTTTGCTCAAACTTGAATGAATTTGTGTCAAAGATTGAAAATTTCAAATGGGAAAATTATGACCTGGTAAGTCATAATTAGATATACATTACAGAAAGGGGTGCGTTATAATGATAACCCATATTTATGTGATAAGCTAATAACCCTATCATTTTATGGGTATCACCATAAATATGGGTTATGATATGATCACGTCCCTTACAGAACAAAACATACCTATATTTTTGAAAATGACATTTGTATATAATGTTTTGAAAATTAGATATTCTTTCCGATCTGGGCTTACGAACATTATTATATCATCTGCTTCAATCTCAAAATGAAAATGATGGATGTGATTGACAATGCTCTGGTTAGTCAAGATTTCCTTCAGAAGAAATATGAAGATGCACCAAGTACTCTGGTATGTTTAGTTAAATGCATTCAATATAATTCAGTATGGAACATAATATCATTTTTAATCAACCTCATGTATGTTTTGTGTTATTTGAACAGAGAAGTTTCTTCCGAACTTATCTTGGAAATGGAGTCAATCCATCAATGGGAAGAACTGTCAAACTGTCAAAAACCAGATACATGAATATGCCATGGCAGAACAATACAAATAAAGTTGACTGTGGAATTTATGTGATGCGTCATTTGGAGACTTACATGGGTGGTCCTGTTCGTAACTGGAATTCGGGTTTAACGAAGAAGGGAACAGAGTCTTTCATAAAACTCCGTGCCAGATATACTGAAGCATTGCTTATTGGAGAGACTAACAAGAAGGCTTTTGAGACATTTACAATGATAAAGAAGAAGTTTGAGAATGACAGCAAAAAAGGAGAAATTGATGTTGAAAAGATGATTAGAGAATTTAAACCCCCTGTAGACTAACTTGTATGACTTGATAATAGCGTTTTGTAATAGTGGTTTCGAATATAATCACCCAAAATTATCATTTTATCTGCTGCAAGTATCATTTTGTCATTATATAAATCAAAAGTATCATTTTATCAGTCAGAAGTATCATTTTATCATTTTATCTGCTCCAAGTATCATTTTATCTGCTGCGGGTATCATTTTTTCAGGTTAAAGTATCATTTTATCAGTTTATAAAACAAAAGAATCATGTTGTCAGCCAAAATGTCATTTTATAAGCCCAAAGTATCATTTTATCTGCTGCAAGTATCATTTTGTCATTATATAATTCAGAAGTATCATTTTATGAGTCAGAAGTATCATTTTATCATTTTATCTGCTCCAAGTATCATTTTTTCAGGTTAAAGTATCATTTTATCAGTTTATAAACAAAAGAATCATGTTATCAACAAAAATGTCATTTTATAAGCCCAAAGTATCATTTTATTAAACAAAAATGTCATTTTATACATCAAAAATACCTAAAGTATATCAAATGGCTTCAATCTGTCTTCTCATTGACTCTACCACAATTTCTTGAATCATGACGACCCAGCTTATGACATTTACCACACCGTCGTAGGGGCTTATTTGCTTTCCTTATTGCACTCTCCCTCCTTGCTACTCTGCCACTAGCTGATCCTTTGGTACTAACAACGTCTGGAGGATGTACGTCAATTACATCAGGTACTGACATTCCATAAAAATCCTCAACCATCTTCTTCTTTTCAATGACTGAAGGTGCTGCACAATTTCCAAATATATGCTCTTCCAAATCATCAAGACCAGCACTTAACAAAGACAAATGATCCATACTTCCCTCAGACTTTTGGACTAATCGATAAAAGTTGGAGAACAACTTTTTCTTAACTTCCTACTTTTCATCCAAATCTGCAAGATAAAAGATAACATTATTACAATAAATACTATCATTTCTCTGAATGAAAAATAGAATTTTTACAAATAAGGTTAAAAATGGAACACACGTTCAAATGGTTGTTGTTCCTCAGATGGTAGACCATGGGCTGCCTTTAGTAAAGAGCTCTTCAACCACCTTCGACCAAAATATTTCTCAGGAATGAGATTAGCAGACTTATTCTTCAACAAACAAAATATATGACAACATAACAAACCAATTCTGGAAAACTTCTTGCAACTACAGTCGAATGTGTCTTGCTTACAATCATACTTAACATCCCATGTTCTACCATATTGGTCCTTGACCTGATGCATCTTGATGTTATCCTCAACAGTAGTTATAGAAACAATCTCACATACCATACTTATTTCCTGTTGTACATGTTTGAAAATAGAATCAGTGTATATTGTAGATGCATGCTTCTCAATAGGCAATTGGGTTGACAAATCAGGAATAGTTGAGTAATCCAAGTAGTTCAATCGTGAATTGGCATTCCTTTGATCTCCCACAGCATAATTAAAGAAATTGATGAACTGTACAAGATTTGCACGTGGCTTTGTGTAGTTTTTAAAAAAGCTATTCTCTGATTCAGACATCGATGTAGTCCTAAGAAGCGACCCCATGGGAAAATCTCGAAAATAAGCAGGAACCCAGAATTCTCTATCTTCAAACATTGATCCAAACCAGTGCACGTCTTCTAATCCATACCGTTCCATTATATCATTCCATATTATATCAAACTCATCAGGCTCTAACAAATCAGACCAAACACATGCATTCAACTCTTTTTTGAAATCTTCATTACCAAGTAAAGATTTGGGCAACTTATCTGACACCTTAACCATGATATGCCACATACACCATCGGTGCCTTGTTTGTAAAAGTACTTGTTGAACAGCAAGTTTGATCCCCCAATCTTGATCAGTGATAATCAATTTGGGTGCTACCCCCATGCATCGAACAAAACAGCCAAACAACCAAGAATAGGATTCTCTACCTTCACTTGATAACAAGCCACCTCCAAATGTAACTGGTCTAGAATGATTATCTTTTCCAGTGAATGGAGCAAAAATCATGCAATACCTTCAGAATATAACATAAAAATGAATTATATTTTCATGCATATAGAAAAGTATCATTTTATCATTTTATCAGGTTAACTATCATTTTATCAGCCAAAAGTATCATTTTATCAACTGAAATATAATTTAATCAGCAAAAAGTATCATTTTATGTCTATTAGCAACAAAAGTAATATACCTGTTAGTGTTGTATGTTGAATCAAATGAAATTACATCTCCAAACATATGATAATTTCGTCTTGAAATAGCATCTCAATTTCAGATGATTCCTCTTGAGAACGCATATAATCAAAAATCATTTGAGCATCTGAACCATCAATATTGGACATAATATCACGATAACCATTTCTAATATCAATAATATCACATCCAACATTTTCAGGTCCACCCATTATCTCCTTCAAAAGTTTGAATGTGATAGTGGGACCTATATTACACCTGCCACAATCCTCCATAAACCTCCGATGGATAGGATCCAGATTGCGATTGGCCATCATAAAATGTCTATGCTCATCCGCAACCATTAAGTGATTATGATACTCAACAAATTGATAAACCTCATATCCTCTGCTCATGCCATCTGAAAAATATCTCAAGTTGAGCTTAGCAAGACATTCACACCTAAATGACCGACACCTACGCTTCTTAACAGACACTTCAGTTGATTGGGATGCATGACCAGGTATAAAATTCTTAGAGCCTTGTCTGCTGCAAGCCAAATACTGCCACTTAGTAATACCTTGAACTGATTTGTTGCCCATTTTACGAATGCCAAAACCAACTGAACGAGCATAATGTTCATAGAAACCAACTGCTTCTACTAATGTATTGAATTTCATACCAATCATTGGCTTCAAAGCATCATCACAAACAGGAATGTACATACCTACAAAATCAGCAAAACTATCATTTTATCATAGTATCATTTTATCCGACAAAACTATCATTTTATGCAGTAAACCAATGAAAATATCAGACTCCAACAACAAATCAATTGACTTCAAAGCATCATCACAAAGTCCCGCGATTCGAGCGCTCCCACCTCTCAAAGTCCCGCTTAAGATCAGCGGTACTTACATCCGTAAGAGGGGCGGGTTTCTCGGTTCTTAACGCGAGGTCAAGATCCATGCAGCCCAAAGTGATTAGAAGGGTTTCCTTCCAATCCTTGAAATTAGACCCATTTAACATAGGTATGTTTTGCACGTTGGTTGACACAGTAGCAGAAGACGTCATAACTACAGAGAAACAAAACCAAATTAATGCTCACATCATAAAATTCAAATAAGAATGTAACATCTCGAGGTACCGGCACAACATTCAAATCAAGTCTGTGGACAGTAATATGAATTTGTAAGTGGCAACCTCTTTGTAGTAATCAAACACTGACAATAAAATCATGTCAAGTAATGTCCACCTGTGGGCATCACATTTACTTACACGAAAACTGAATAATCATCACGTATTTATTACCACAGGTATGTGTGCATTTCGTGCCAAATATTAATCTTCCTGTGGGCCGACTAGTATCCGCATTAAAATACACACACACTTACCGTCCTAACATTCGCAGTAAAGAAGTCTAGACAAGAGAGATTACTGTTGCAACGTCTTATTTCGACTAATCTATTTTGAACATTAGTAAAACATAAAGGAACATGAGATGTACCAAAATTATTGAATTTAAAACTTAATTGAACTCTCAAAAGAATTCATCCCAAATTAGTTAACCAAATAAAACCTTATTAGTTAACCATCAATCTGTTGACCAAATAATTTTCGCCAGAAAGTATCAAAATTTAGATACATTAAATATTAGATTAATTGGTAAACAGAAAAGACAAAATATCAATTCATCGAGAATTGATTCCATATACATATATATTCCTTAATTAGATTTCACAATTCTCGGTCTTTACACATGTATACAAGAATTGAATTATTCAATTCATCATCAAAAGTCAATTTGATATATGCACATAATTAAAAATACCATAAACAATCCGGCGATACACCATAAGAAAGAATTGAATTAATACAGGCTCGATATGCGTGCAAAATCAATTTTTCTTATTAAACCAACATGAAAGCATAATTCTTTCACTAAACAATTTCGGATACATATACACAAAAAAAAAGGTGACAAAAGAAGTTATCAAAATACACGACTTTGATAACTATAACCAAAGTGGCGGTGCACAATTTCTTAATCAACACATATAATAAACAAATCTCGTATCAGAATCCTCAACAATTACTTAAATTAAACCGTGGAAACAAGAACTGGAAAACAATTCTCACAATTACAGTAATCCAGCAAATTCATATCAGATAATCGCACAATCCTTAATCGAGAAAAGCAAAACACCAAAAAACCAACAAATCCATAAAATATAAATCCTAATTTTTATGGATTTACAAGGCAAGCAAGAATTAAAACCTAATTCTCCTTATTCCCAATTCTCAGAGAATCATCAATAGAGTGGCTCTGATACCACTTGTTGTAATAATTGAGTGAACAATTACTTAAAAGCTCTCTATGATGATTAACCAAGAACAACGGAGAAGGAGCATAAACTGTAAAGCGGAAGCGTACCTTGATCCATAACGAATTAAAGGCGGAATTGCTTTGCAGTGGCTATGGATCTTCCAAACGATCAGAGACGTCCTTCACAATAGTCTGCCGAGAGAATACAGAGATATTGAACGTTCTTCTGACGTCTGGGGACCATAACCCTAGCTTATATTTATATTAAATATAAACCCCTTTATTTTCTATTCGGTCCCTCATCAAATAGAAAATCACTTTATGGTATCTACACTTATTTCCATAACAATTAAATACACTTTAGCCCAAACTTTAATCTTTATTGGATCACTTTAATTGGGCAACTGAAAGATAGCCATACACATTAAATTAGTCATGTGGAAGCCCAAAAATTCTAACAATCTCCCACTTGGGCAACACATGGCACCAAATAAATGTGTACAAACTGAATGAGCGCTCAAAATGCTATCACATAGTGTATTTCCGAACAATCTTATTATCAACCATATCGACATAGGACTAAAGGGGCAGTCACCATATTTTTTCATGATTAAACCCATCATTAATCACATATGCAAATATAATCAACAACAGATCAATTATGGAGTGTAGCATGGAAATTTCATGCAAGGTGATCATACATGCCTATTTCCAACTGGTCCTCCCAAAGTGAGATCAAATCAAAACCAAATTACACAAGTAATGGACAAATATAATACTTTACTTCTGCAGAAAATAACATGAGTTTTACAACATGTTTAAACAAAATATATAGAGCATTAACAAAATTAACTACTCCCACTAAACGGAAGTGTCCTCAAATGACAAAACACCCATATGGGCTACATGCCCATGAAAGACCTTAGGTGGTAGTCCTTTAGTAAGCGGATCTGCAATCATCAAATCCGTTCCTATATGCTCTATAGAAATTTGTCCACTCTGAACCCTTTCTTTTACAACTAGGAACTTTATCTCAATATGCTTTGACTTGGCAGAGCTCCTATTGTTGTTGGAGTATTACACTGCTGAGTTATTGTCACAAAACAACTTAATTGGTCTTTCAACTCCTTGAATAATACGCAGCCCAGTGACAAAATTTCGCAGCAATAACCCATGACAAGATGCCTCATAACAAGCTACGAATTCTGCTGCCATAGTGGAAGGTGCCACAAGTGTCTGCTTAGCACTTCTCCACGATATGGCTCCTCCAGCCAGCAGAAATACATAACCCGAGGTGGATCTCCTACTATCTTGGCATCCAGCAAAATCAGAATCAGAATACCCAATGATCTCCAAATGATCTGATTTTCTGTATGTGAGCATGTAATCTTTTGTTCTCTGCAAATATCTCATAACCCGTTTTGCTGCTTTCCAATGATCCATTCCGGGGTTACTGAGATACCTTCCCAACATGTTAACAATAAAAGCCAAATCGGGTCTAGTACATACTTGGGCATACATGAGACTTCCAATAGCCGAAGCATATGGAAACTTTTGCATCTCAGTAATCTCAAGACTTGTTCTAGGGCATTGAGCAAGACTAAACTTGTCTCCTTTAGCCACAGGGGTGTCTAGAGGCTTGCAGCCATGCATCTCAAACCTTTTTAGCACTTTTTCAATATATCCCTTTTGTGACAATCGTAGAATATCACGAGAGCGATCTCGGTGAATCTCGATCCCTAATACAAAAGAGGCTTCCCCAAGATCTTTCATCTCAAATTTCTTTGAGAGAAAATTCTTGGTATCGTGCAACATTTCCTTATCATTTGTGGCAATCAATATGTCATCGACATATAACACCAAGAAGATGCATCTGCTCCCACTGAACATGTGATACACACAATCATCAATAACATTCTTCTCGAAACCGAATGAGAGAACTGCTTCATGAAATTTATGGTACCATTGACGAGAGGCCTGCTTGAGCCCATAGATGGATTTCTTTAGTCTGCAAACCATTTTCTTTGGGTCTCCGACCACAAAACCTTCTGGTTGCTCCATATAAATCGTTTCCTCAAGTTCACCATTGAGAAACGCTGTCTTAACATCCATCTGATGTAGCTCAAGATTAAAATGTGCTACTAATGCCATGATTATTCTAAATGAGTCTTTCGAAGAAACCGGAGAGAAAGTCACTTTATAATCAATGTCTTCCTTCTGAGTAAAGCCTTTAGCTACAAGACGTGCCTTATATTTATCCACATTACCTTTTGAATCCCTTTTGGTCTTAAAAATCCATTTGCAACCAATGGGTTTCACACCTTCAGGTAATGGGTAAATATCCCAAACGTCATTAAATAGCATTGACTTATATTCCTCATCTAAGGCTTGAGTCCACTTCTCAAACTGAGGATCCTTCATTGCTTGAGCAACAGTGACAGGGTCATTGTTTTTCAAACCAATATTATCCTCATTTTCAGTGAGAAAAACCACATAATCATCCGGAATGGCATTTCTCCTTTCTCTAGTGGATCTCCTTATTGGCATTGGTTCTTGAGGTTGTTGAGGTTGAACTTGAATAATCTCATCAACATAATGTTGGTCCTCATTGAGATTATCAACTTGAAGTCGTGCATTTATAACATCATTTTCTTGAGGTTCTTGATCTGCTTCTTCTTCAATGTCAGGAATAGAAATCTGAGCATTGTCAGAAGCAGTAGCAGGAATCATAGACTCCTCCTCAAAAGTGATGTCCCTTATTGCATTCTTCCCCCCAAACTCAACATCCTCAAAGAACACCGCATTTCCCGTCTCGAAAATTGTTCTTGTGGTGGGATCATAAAATTTGTAACCCCTTGACTTTTCTGGATAACCAATAAAGTAGCTGCTCACTGTTTTGGAGTCCAATTTCTTTTCATTTGGCTTGTAAGGCCTAGCTTCAGCTGGACATCCCCAAATGTGAGTGTGATTTAGACTAGGCTTTCGCCCATTCCAAAGCTCATAAGGTGTTTTAGCAACTGCTTTAGTTGGTACCCTATTGAGAATATATGCTGCAGTCTTTAATGCCTCTCCCCAAAGTGATTGTGGTAAGGAGGAGTGAGAAATCATACTTCTCACCATATCTTTAAGAGTTCTATTTCGTCTTTCAGCTACACCATTCATGCTAGGCGACCCTGGCATTGTGTACTGAGGGACGATTCCACACTCTTCCAGATAGAGGGCAAAAGGTCCTTGACGCTGTTCACCTGAGCCGTCATTTCTGCCGTAGTATTCGCCACCACGGTCAGATTTGACTTTCTTAATGCTTTTGTTGAGATGGAGCTCAACTTCAGCCTTGAATATTTTGAACTTGTCTAGAGCCTCACATGGATTAAATATAGGTACCCAAAACGAGAATAGTCGTCTATGAATGATATAAAATATTGTTGCCCATTCCAAGAAGCCGTAGGGAATGGACCACAAATGTCCGTATGTATCAATTCTAAGACGCATGTAGCTTTATTGGCACCTAATTTCTTTTGTTTGATCTGTTTTCCTTTGATACATTGAACACACACATCAAGATCTGAAAAATTAAGTGTGTTTAATATACCATCTGACACAAGTCTCTCAATTCTTGATTTTGAGATATGACCTAAACGCTTGTGCCATAAGTTTGCCGAATTTTCATTATTTAATTTTCGCTTAGTCCCCTTTGATTCAACATGTAAAGCTTCTGAATATGAAGTAATAGAATCAAGCATGTAAAGATTGTCATATGCACTTAAAGAACCAGTGCCTACAATACCAGAATTATTTGAAAGAGTAAACTTATTATTTCCAAATGAACAAGAAAAACCAAATTTGTCCAATGCAGAAATAGAAACCAAATTCCGTCTAAATGACGGTATAATAAAAGTATCTTTCAAATCTAGAAAAATTCCAGTCTTTAACAACAATCTAAAATGCCCAATAGCTTCAACTTCTACCGATTTGCCATCTCCCACATAGATGTATCTTTCACCATCAATTGGCTTTCGGCAGCTCAGACAGCCCTGCATTGATAAACTTATGTGAGTAGTAGCACCAGAATCTACCCACCAAATATCACTAGGGACTGAAGCTAAATTAACTTCAGAACAGACCAAAGCAAGAATCATACCTTTCTTAGCACGCCATGCGCTATACTTGGCACAATTCTTCTTCATATGATCAGACTTACCACAGAAGTAGCAACCATTTTCCTTATGTTGCTTCTTTTGTGATGGTCCCCTGTCCATAGCAGCCTTCTCAATAGGCTTTCTCTTCAAGCCCTTTCCCTTATTGCTTGAACTAGTAGCCAGTTGAGCAACCTCAACTCTGTCTTGCTTCAATCTCTCCTCTTCTTGTACACAGTATGAAATGAGCTCATTAATAGACCACTTCTCCTTTTGGCAGTTATAACTGACCTTAAATTGACTGAATTGTGTAGGAAGAGAGAGTAACACCAAATGCACAAGTAAGTCCTCAGGGACTTCAAGTTTGTGCGCCTTCAAGTTTGAAGCAATATGAGACATCTGCATGATGTACTCCCTTATGTTGCCCTTGCCCTTATACTTCATTGAGATCAAGCTAGCCAGAAGCGTGCTTGTCTCGGACTTTTCGTTTTTAGCAAAACGCTCCTCAATTTTGGCAAGGTATTCACTAGCATTAGCAATATCCTCAGAAGCCGTGCCCCGAAAGGCCTCTGGGATGCTGCGCTTGATGATCATGAGACTCACGCGATTCGAGCGCTCCCACCTCTCAAAGTCCCGCTTAAGATCAGCGGTACTTACATCCGTAAGAGGGGCGGGTTTCTCGGTTCTTAACGCGAGGTCAAGATCCATGCAGCCCAAAGTGATTAGAAGGGTTTCCTTCCAATCCTTGAAATTAGACCCATTTAACATAGGTATGTTTTGCACGTTGGTTGACACAGTAGCAGAAGACGTCATAACTACAGAGAAACAAAACCAAATTAATGCTCACATCATAAAATTCAAATAAGAATGTAACATCTCGAGGTACCGGCACAACATTCAAATCAAGTCTGTGGACAGTAATATGAATTTGTAAGTGGCAACCTCTTTGTAGTAATCAAACACTGACAATAAAATCATGTCAAGTAATGTCCACCTGTGGGCATCACATTTACTTACACGAAAACTGAATAATCATCACGTATTTATTACCACAGGTATGTGTGCATTTCGTGCCAAATATTAATCTTCCTGTGGGCCGACTAGTATCCGCATTAAAATACACACACACTTACCGTCCTAACATTCGCAGTAAAGAAGTCTAGACAAGAGAGGTTACTGTTGCAACGTCTTATTTCGACTAATCTATTTTGAACATTAGTAAAACATAAAGGAACATGAGATGTACCAAAATTATTGAATTTAAAACTTAATTGAACTCTCAAAAGAATTCATCCCAAATTAGTTAACCAAATAAAACCTTATTAGTTAACCATCAATCTGTTGACCAAATAATTTTCGCCAGAAAGTATCAAAATTTAGATACATTAAATATTAGATTAATTGGTAAACAGAAAAGACAAAATATCAATTCATCGAGAATTGATTCCATATACATATATATTCCTTAATTAGATTTCACAATTCTCGGTCTTTACACATGTATACAAGAATTGAATTATTCAATTCATCATCAAAAGTCAATTTGATATATGCACATAATTAAAAATACCATAAACAATCCGGCGATACACCATAAGAAAGAATTGAATTAATACAGGCTCGATATGCGTGCAAAATCAATTTTTCTTATTAAACCAACATGAAAGCATAATTCTTTCACTAAACAATTTCGGATACATATACACAAAAAAAAAGGTGACAAAAGAAGTTATCAAAATACACGACTTTGATAACTGTAACCAAAGTGGCGGTGCACAATTTCTTAATCAACACATATAATAAACAAATCTCGTATCAGAATCCTCAACAATTACTTAAATTAAACCGTGGAAACAAGAACTGGAAAACAATTCTCACAATTACAGTAATCCAGCAAATTCATATCAGATAATCGCACAATCCTTAATCGAGAAAAGCAAAACACCAAAAAACCAACAAATCCATAAAATATAAATCCTAATTTTTATGGATTTACAAGGCAAGCAAGAATTAAAACCTAATTCTCCTTATTCCCAATTCTCAGAGAATCATCAATAGAGTGGCTCTGATACCACTTGTTGTAATAATTGAGTGAACAATTACTTAAAAGCTCTCTATGATGATTAACCAAGAACAACGGAGAAGGAGCATAAACTGTAAAGCGGAAGCGTACCTTGATCCATAACGAATTAAAGGCGGAATTGCTTTGCAGCGGCTATGGATCTTCCGAACGATCAGAGACGTCCTTCACAATAGTCTGCCGAGAGAATACAGAGATATTGAACGTTCTTCTGACGTCTGGGGACCATAACCCTAGCTTATATTTATATTAAATATAAACCCCTTTATTTTCTATTCGGTCCCTCATCAAATAGAAAATCACTTTATGGTATCTACACTTATTTCCATAACAATTAAATACACTTTAGCCCAAACTTTAATCTTTATTGGATCACTTTAATTGGGCAACTGAAAGATAGCCATACACATTAAATTAGTCATGTGGAAGCCCAAAAATTCTAACATATATATGTCATATCATATTTATGTGATAACCTAATAACCCTATCATTATATGGGTCAAAAGTATCATTTTTACTAAAAATGATATTTATACACGATAAAATGATATTTTTTCAGCATGCATAAAATGATACTTTTATTCCATAAAATGATATTTTGTTCCATAAAATAATATTTTTTGTCCATAAAATGAGGGTTATTAGGTTATCACCATAAATATGGGTTATGATATGATCACATCCCGGGTGCAATCATATCATAACTCATATTTATGTGATAACCTAATAACCCTATCATTTTATGGGTTAAAACTATCATTTTTACTAAAAATGATATTTATACACGATAAAATGATATTTTTTCAAGCACTACAAAAAAAACGCTAGTTTGCAAGCACAAAATTGCAAGCACATGTTGTGCTTGCAAAATCTGGCAGAATTCCGACCAAAAAAACGACCAAAATGCAAAATAGATGGTTGCAAATAAGTTTGCGACAACTTCTTCGAGCAAACTAATTATGCTTGCTAATTTGCGAGCACATGGTGCTAGCAAAAGCATGTTTGGTAGCAATCACCGACAAAATGCGAGTAAACTAATTGTGCTTGTAATTTGGTCGCTGTTTTGCTAGCACACTTTGTAGTGCTCGCAAATGTTATCGCAAATTAGCTAGCACAATTTATTGTGCTCGCAAATGTTAGATCTAATCCAGATTGTACCTGTTGCATCTCTCATTCTTTCCCATTCTCATTTCTTCTTTCTTCTCTTTTTTTCCTTCTTCCTAGCGATTTTTTCGATTTGAACGTGTTTCTTTGCTCGTGGTTGGGTAAGCTTGCCATTTTCCTATTATTACAAGGTACCATTTTTATTTTTTATTTGCTCTTCTAATTCTTTGGTTTAAATAATTTATTATTTTTGTTCAAGGTGAGAAATGCTAAAAATTAAAACAAATATTGGAATAATTGAATTACTACTCCATCATTAGCTATTGTAGAAGTTGGAATTAGGCCCATATAGTGATAACCTAATCTCGGGCTCAACATTTAGAGTTAACATTTTGTTACTGTAATTAACAAGCTTCATCTACTTAGCCATTTTATTCCAAATAAAAATACTGATAAAATGTGTAATTAAATTACTTGCAAAAGTCTTGAACTCTCTGGATAATATATTTAGTGGCTTAGGAAGAAAGGACATTGGATAATTAACTGGCTCTACTTGGCTCTTGTATAAAATCTCAATTAGATTTACAATTCATTAATGGGAAAACGATTTGTTTCCCAAGAAGTATTAGGCAAAAGCAAAAAAAAAATGTGGAGAAAATGCTTCCATAAATAATTTGAAATGTTATTTTATTTGATTTGATTTGATTTTTTTTGGTATGATAGGATAGTAAAATGAATATTATTTCGGGCAGAGAGTGGATGTATAAGAGAAAATTTCCGACTGGAGAATTCAATCAGGAATTTATTGATGGGTTAGATGAGTTTATAAATTTTGCTATTCAACACCCTTCTAAAATGGATGGCTCGAAAATTAGATGTCCATGTAAACGCTGTGATAATAACAAATATTTTCATACGGACACGGTGAAGGAGCATCTTGTGAAGAAGGGGTTTACTCGGAATTATTATGATTGGAGATATCATTACGATGTCGGAGCATCGTCACAGGCAGAATCCATGGATTTTGATACACCATCAAATCCATACCAGCATATGGCGCACGATGCGTGGGGACAATCAAGTGCTCACGAGCCTTGGCAATATGTTCCGCCTACGTACATGCCAGAGTCCCCCATTAATGAGTTGCAACAGTTCTATAATATGTTAGAAGCGTCTAAGTCTGATTTGTGGGCAGGGTGTGATTATTCTGAGTTGTCAACAAATGCTCGACTAATGACTATGAAGTCTGAACATCGATTGTCTCAGCGAGCTGTTGACGAATTGTGTCAGTTTATGGAAGAGCGTTTGCCGAAACCGAATTGTATGCCTAAAGGTTTTTATCAGTGCAAGAAACAGATGCAAGCTTTAGATATGCCTGTTCTCAAGATACATTGTTGCATGAAAGGGTGCATGATCTATTGGAAAGAAGACGAAAATAGGACTGAATGCCTAAATATGAGTTATGGTAAAAAGGGATGTGATCATATCATAACCATATTTATGGTGATAACCTAATAACCCTCATTTTATGGACGAAAAATATCATTTTATGGAACAAAATATCATTTTGTGGAATAAAAGTATCATTTTATGCATGTTGAAAAAATATCATTTTATCGTATATAAATATCATTTTTAGTAAAAATGATACTTTTGACCCATAAAATGATAGGGTTATTAGGTTATCACATAAATATGAGTTATGATATGATCGCACCCCTATATATATATATATATATAAATATATAAGTTCATATTAAGTAAAAAAAATTGTATGGGTAGAATAATATTATACTAACAAATATATATAATTAAATACAAACTAGTACTATTATTTAGTTTAAATGAAAATATACTTTAATATCAAGATAGGGTATATAAATTAAATATATACTATAAAAAATTTAGTATCTAGTAAATAGTAGTATTAAACTATAACTAATAGTTATATATCAAAAAATATTACAAAAGTAATAAAATTAGTGACAAGTAAAGTAGAATTAAAATTTAGAGGAAGATAATTATATATATCATAATTAACAATTACATAAAAAAATATAAAATGAAACGAACTAGTTTGTGTGAATAAAAAATTTAATGATTTAGGTATAAGAATATCTAGTGTTTATATTTTTCCATGAGGGCCTTGTGGTGGAGTGGTAGAAATTTTATTAATTAGAATGGGGTTATGAGTTCAAGCCCTTTCAACAACAATTTTAAAAAAATTTAAAAAAAAAAATAAAAAACCAGTTTCCGATTCTCGGTTGGACCGGTCCGACCGTCCGGTTCAGACCGTTCTTAACGGTTCAACAGCTCACTGGTTTAAATAGGTAAATCGGACCGGACTGCCCACCGGTTCGAGGTCGGATCGGTCAAACCGGCTGGTCCGATCCGGTTTTTAAAACATTGTAAATAATTGTGTTATTTATGTATTTGGAATGAATAGGTGAATGCTCTAAGAGGTGGAATTATGTTGAGATTTGTATTTGACTTATGAGCATCATTACCTGATTTATAAGACCCTTTTTATATGAAATGAAGCAATTGAATGAAATGTGATTTTTTGGTATAATGGAATGAAAATGAAATAATTTTAAAAAGCAAAGAAAATATTATTTCATTTGTATTTTCGTTCCATTCTTATCCTTAAATCATCACTACACAGTCATCCCAAGAAAGGCTTTAAATGTCAATATATATTTCAGTGTTACCATCCGAATGTTTCAAGTCATACAAACGCGAGCGAACAACCTTTGTGCCACAAAAATGAAAATTTAGCTACACTATTTCTTGGCATTAAAAATGATTTGAACTATGTCGAAAGTTTTTTTCTTTGGGCATAATCACATATGCTTCATAAGAATTGGGCTTGGCCAAATGGGATGAATTACTCCAAATCAATAATTAAAATTTAAATATTTTAAAGTTCTATAAAATATTCTCTCTGTCTCTATTAAATAGATCAATTTTTTTTTGTCAATTCCATAAAAATAGTATATATCCATTTATTAAAATCTTTCTTCTTATTTTTTATTTTATCATTTATGACCTCCACCATACACTATTACTACTTGACTACTTTTTCTCATTCTCTTGTAGAGCAACTCCAACCACGAAAGGTAAATGAAAGAGGTATATCATCTATTTACCTTTTCAAAAAGTAAATTATACCCTTCCAGAAAGTAATACATTCCAATGGAAAAAGGTATATAGAGAGGTATATCATTTAAAATAAATAAAGTAATAGTACAAAATGTATTAAAAAACATAAAGTGTAATACATTCTCAAATACCTTCCCTTTGGAGAATGATTTTTTATGAAAAGAAGGCAAATATGGTGGTTATATGATTTTACCTCTCCATTGATGGAGAGGTAAAGATACCTCTTCAAAATGGGAAAAGGTATAATACTTTCTCAAATACCTTTTCCCTTGGAGAATGATTTTTCATGAACAAAAGGTAAATATGATAATTATATGACTTTATATGGACAAAAGGTAAATATGGTAGTTATATGGCTTACCCCTCCATTTACCTCTGCTGGGAGATGTTCTTAGTTACTCACGTAGTCTCCAAATAGATATCCTCTATTACTTTACTCATGTAGTGTCCAAATAGCCTATTTCTAGAGTGTATGGATTAAATACACCGCATGAATATTGACTCAGCAAAATGAATTATTCTAATCTGAACAAAAGGATGATTGGGAAAGGTGAAATGAGTGTATCTTAAAATCCAGCCTACATTTATGGTAACGTGGAGAAGCCGGATTGGCTCCTAAACCGAGCGACGTGTAGGTTAAACGACCAAGCGATTGTTGCCGGAAAAAACCGCCTTTTTCATAGGATGCGTTATGCGTTTTTCCTTAAACGGCTCGGCTCTCCTATCGCCCAAGCCGTTGGCAAAAACAGCTTTATTGGGTATATTAGAATTCATTTATTCATCATCAGTCTAGTAGCAATTGAGGCCCTGAGCTCCTCCTCGGCTTAATAATAGAAAGCCATAGAGCCTGACTCCAATTTCGCTCTCCTTTTTCTTCATTCTCTCTCTCTCAAAGAAAAAGAGAACAGAAGAATTTTCTTTCTCTCTCTTTCACTGCAGCTATACTAGTTAGTACTTCACCACACATATTCAAACGCACATGCGTACGTATATTCACCCAGCCTCAGAGCCACACAATTTGCTTTCTTTCTTCTTCTTGTTTGCAGATTTTTGATCAGCAACCACTTTTTCTCACTTCAATTTCTAGCTCTCCCTCTCCAGACTTCAGCTAAAAATGGTTCAATTCTGATTTTTCGGTGTTGTATCTTGAGAATTAAGTGAGAACAGAGGTAAAATTCAGCAATCGCCTACTATTTTGTTTAAGATTTTATGCTACTCTGAAAATTTTTGCGAGTATAACCTGTTTTGAAAGCTATGTTTGTGTTGTGGGTGAAAATTTTCGAATCTCTATTCCTCTCACTTTAATTTTGATCTTCTGGTCTTGGATTTGTGTTTCTTCTAGTTTAATCTGAAGAAGGGTTTTAGTGTTTAATGTGGAAGTTAGAAATTTCTGTTGTACTTGTATTTTGTTTTGTTTCTAACTAGATCATGTATTATGATGAGTAAAGATCATATGCTTTCCTTTGTTCTTGCATATTACTGTTAGTTTTGGTGAATTTATGTTAGGGCTTTTGAGTTTCTTTTGTTCATTCATTTTCTTTTGATGGAAATCTGAAGGTAGAAGTACAGTCCAGTCCTTTTGAGCATGTCTAAACAAGTGATGCAGTCAATGAATGATAGCACAGGGAAGAGTAGGGAAACTATGCAATCTTATCAGCCTGGTTGGATGTCTCATTGGATGAGGACGCCAAGTAATGCAACTAAAGATCAACGACGAGATGACGGTGCTTCTAGGGGTAAGGATACCGACCTTTTGTCTAGGGGCGATCATATGAAAATGGAGGCTTCTAGGTCTGCCAAGTATCCACGAACAATGGGGGGTGATGCTGAAAGTTGTAGAATGAGTTCAAAAGGATTGGGTGCTGAGGAATTGTGCAGTGCTAAAATAAAAAATGGCAACCCTGATGATGCAAGAAGGCTAAGCATTGATCACAGCCTTGGCTATGACGAAGCTAGTAGCTGTAAGGGTGGAGTTCAGTTATCTTCAGGAGCTCTAGCTGCAGAGGGAAAATCCTCAAGAGAGTATCGTTTCATCAGTGAAGGCGTTTCGAAGAAACCTGTTGAGTGGGTGAAACCACATGTCTCTGTCAATGAAAGAAGTTCTTCTGCTTCAACTCCTTCTCGGGAAAGATTTGTTGGACCTCCAACACATACAACGCCATATCATGATGTTGAAAGATACAAGTTTGACAAAGGGAAAGCTGTTATGGGACCGTCTATAAGTAGACCTGCCATTGTTCCCAATACTCAAGTTCCAGATTTAATCGGGCAAGAACACAGCCAGAAGCACTCCCAGTCAGCAGATGTAATTTGGGATAACCAGCATAGGTTGAAACCTGGTCAAGGCTGGTTCCAAAGGATGCAGCATATTACCTCATTGCCTCCAAACCAATGCATTGCTCCAGAGAAGAATGAACAGAAGGCGTCACGCTATGACTGCTACCCATTCCAGAATCTTCAAAGTGGTGTTCATGAGACAATGAGAATATGCACTACTGTGGACTCTATAGAAGCCACACCTGAAGGTTTTCCTATGTTTTCTCAGACAACTCGCAGTTTGTTAATCACAAAAAAGAATGATGTCAATGTATCTGAAGAAACTGGTGCTTTTAGAAGGTTAATTGCTCGAATTAATGGAAACTCATCCAATGATCCATTCCCTGGCCAAGCGAATAGCGGGGTGAAGCTTCAACCAATTAGTTCATCCAACAGTGAAGGGCATGGAAATGCTGGGGATATTGGTGTTGGAACTTCTAAGGCTGCTTCAAAGAATGAATCATCAGCTGAAACAGACACCTTAGTTATGGACAATTTTAAGGAGGAGAGACTAAATTCCGGTACGTATTCACACTTTTTGATCTCAAGATTTACTCTAATTGATTATTTATTTGTGAGTACCCTTATTATGATTAATATTATTATTTTCAATCAGTGTAGGTTATTATTTATAACTAATTATGTTTGAACTTCTGACATATAACATTCAGAAGGCACATATACACCATTGCTGTTTAAAATCATGTCTGAAAGTTGATGTGTTATTTAAATGTAGCACCTATGTAAGAAAGTTGTTTTACATTGTGAGAATTCAGTCTTTTTATTAAGCCGTTTCTCTTTTCCTTGCTGTAGGTGTGAATTCTATGCAGTCAACCAAGGTAATATTTGCAATAAAGAATTTTTTTATAGTGCATTTTAACCCTCCAGCATATTGTTACCTAGTTTAGATTAATCTTTCATCCAGTAAACTATTTTATGCCTACTTTACAGCATGTCTTTTGTTCTGAAATTCTGTGATATTTTCATTTATTAGCAAAGGAAGCTTTCTGTGGCCAATCCCGCAGAGCTCTACTTCTTAGAACACTAGATCATCGGCCATCAGTTAATCATGGGGATTTTTCAATGCATATATTAGTAATTTTCAGTGTTTCAACTTAATACTGGTGTAGGATATACTCCCAGCCACTTTAAGTTCTGAATAGCACAGACAGTTTGAATAATTCATGTGTTCCTGTCAAAACACCTGATGGGGGGAAATTTGTGTATTCCGGTGACTCTTGTTTTCTTTTGGTTGTTGAATATGTGATATAGTTGACAGTCCTAATTCCAGTTGTTGCTAGAGTATCCTGGTAGTATGTTAATCACTGCTAATTAAAAAATTCTGTAAGGGGGTGATTATCTTGCATGAATAGAATGATCAATGATTCCTATTCTCTCCCTGCACCAGCTCAGCTCATCCTCACTGCCATCTGAAAATGGTTGTTGTTTGTTGTTGTTTGTAACATTAGATTCTATGGTTGTTGTTTTACCTGGTGACTGAAAATACCTGGCATGTAGTCTTATTATTTTTATTACTGTTAGTTGAGTAATATTGACTCGCAATTACCTGTTCTTAATTTGTTTAGAGTGAGGTAATAGGAGTAATTTATAAGTTGCCTTACGGGTTACATACAATTTATTATCTGGTGAGAGTATATGTAATATGAAGTACTCCTATTAGTGGAAATCATATGCATAGTTGAGAATGTAGGTTCTGCTTCAGTTAAATTAATGTCTTGGTTTGAAAGTTTGAAACTGGAAAACTCAATATGATTATACGTGTTGATTTTTTGTTTAATAATGGGAAAACAAACATTTTTTGGTGTTTAAAGTTGTAGAAGAGGAGTCCCAATGAACCCCTTTTGTGCAGAGATTAGGTTTCGAAGACCAAAGTTGTTGGAAGTTTAACTCATACATATGCTATTATGCATATTAATGCATCTTCCACGTATGAGTTTGAAACATAAATATATTATATGGTTTGCCCTGGTTTTCTGCAAGTTTTCTACTTGTGTTTACTTAGACATATGTTTCAGAAGGTGGTTTATACTTTACTCCAATCCAAGTATTTTTTTTCTATCCTATTTTTGTAAGTCTGGTATATTACATGTGGTGCAAATTAACATTATGGATGATTCCAGATTCCCAATTCGGACAATAACCTATCACCATGGGTCAATGCTGCTTCCTCAAGAGAGCTTCGACATCGTTGGGCAAGCTCTGGGCTACCGCCAGTTGCAAGTTCATCAGAGGACGTCCCTACTTCCTCAAGAACTCAGAGTTTGGAGATGGACATGCCACTGTTCCAAGCAGAGCAGCCTGAACTGAAATCTACTCCAAGTTCCAGATGGGTCAAACGTCTCAAGAACTCATCCGATTGCTCTAGTCGAGGCACAAAGACCTTGAACATGGCTGAAAGTTTATCGCATGAAAAAAAGAGAGCCTTTTTCAGAAGTATACTTAACAAAGGCTTCGTCAGCTCAGAGCCAACTCCAAAACAGCACCACGGGAAAGAAATGTTTTTGTCCGAAGGAAGTGGAAACTCCTCAAAGGAGGATGAGCACTTGTCACCGAACCTACCAAGTAAGAGCAAGGAGCTGTTGCTTTCACATTTTTGGATAAAAAGGTGGCTCTGTAACGGGTCACAAGTTCCCCGAGAGAAACCTGAAACACGGGTAGTTTGTGAGCCACAGGTTCTGAAATCATCAGCGGATGACCTCCAAAAGAAGCAGTTCCCCAGCATTGCAGCTATAGCAGTGATGGGGAAGTCTATGGCTGGTTTCCAGTCATGCGAGCTGGAGAAGAGGGGCTCGTTGACTGTTTGGAAGACAAACACTAGCTAGAAGGATGGCAACCACATTTGGCTTATGGAGATCTATCTACTTGGTGTTCTATATGCAGAAGATTGTGGCCAAATTGTCCTTTGATCAAGCAATGATGACAGCGGCTACACACATGCATGACTGTCTTTGGTCATTGGAATGCATTTCTGGTGCCTCTTCCCAAGTTGGTAAGAATGCATCTCAATGCGTCAGTCTTCTATGGCATGTGAATTCCAGTTATGTATGTATAGGCGGGAGGATTGATGAGCAATGTGGTTGTATCAATATGGAGGGTCAAGTGTGAAACTTGCCCCAGTGTTGTTTAGACTTGAAACATATGGTTTTAGTAATAAGAGATTTTGCTTATTTAGATTGGTCTCTTTCTCCCAAATCGTACTGCATCGCAAACAGAGATTGAACATGAAGTTCAATCATTGGCATAGTTTATAAGACTGTTAACGACATACGATGAGAGGGTGACTGAATCAGGTCGTTATTGTGTTCACACAACGATGATACGACCCAGTAAATTGAAACACAAATCCCACTTGCTTCATTCAAACAGGATAGTAATATGACAAAATGATAACAATCCCGTAGCAACACATACTATAATGTTTATCCAATTAAGCTTTAAAGATCAATTTCTTAAATCTCTTATGTCCAAAAGAAACACCAAAACTAACGATCCAATGCGAATTCGACAAGATTAAAACTCAATTTCACATCAAATTAAATTAACCATTCCCACACCAGCATGGGAGGGGAGTAGTAACAACAAAAGACACAAAAACATGCAATAACAGCAAATGAGAAACATCACTTTGAAAGAATTCAACAACCGTATGCTGAGTTAAATAACAATAGTAAACAGTAGAACTTCCAAGCTTAGTATCTCTTCCAGAGTTCAAAACACAGCATAAAATGAAACAGAAATCTAATTGGGACAAAAAAACATCTCTGATGCCATGAAAATACACCTAGGTGTTGGTTGCCCTGGTGTAAATCTGCTGGCTTGCATGAGCAGAGACCATTCTGATCAAACCTCTTGCCATCAATTCTCTGATGGCCTTCCTTGCAAGGGATCCACTAATCTGTTGCATCAACAATAGCAGCAAGTGATCAATAAAGATAATCTACAGAATTATCTAGAAAATATAGCAATTACTATAGTATAAGAGCTAGCCAAGTATTGAAAACATTATACATAAAACAGAGCATAAAAACAATCAGAACATATCCCCATGGTCAAATCATATGCTTAGTATCAAATATAATCAATTCAAGTACCTAAATTTATCAATTAAGCAATAAACAAGCTATGGTATGACATACCATTAAGTGCAGCTTCAAAATTCTCCAAGATGTTATACATGACAGCTAGTTAACAGGCATGATTAACAAACAAATCGAAAAATACTAGTACTAGAAAACTTTAATTTCTAAATACTTAACATATTACCAAATCAAAAAATTACCTTTACATATCACTGATACTGATCTAATCAATCACATCATCAAGCAAAATAAATCAACAAGAAGATACTGATCTAATCTACTACTAAGCATATATAAATGATAATGTGATATGAAGAAATTACCCTGAGACGATCTGAGAGAACGGAGGGAGTGATGAGCTTGTACTTAGGGGCCTCCGTCAGCAGCTTGTCGTACGTACCCTTGTCGAACAAAACCATGTTGTTCACCTTTTCCTTTTGCTTTCCCTTGCTCCACTTCTGCAATAATTACAATTGCCACACAATGGCACCAAAATCAGATATCCGTCATACCAAATCAAATTAGCATTCAAACGAAAACGTCGATTAGATTGGCTGTGACCTTCTTCTTTTGCTTGCCTCCCCCGGACTTCGCTGGCTTCGATGACGGCGGGGGAGCCTTATCCTTCTTCGGCGCCTGCAAATCTCACAAAGAAAAAACCGAATTAGTGATCGGCGCGAACGAAATTCAGTGCAGGTGAGAGAAGAGCGAGGTTGAGAGCGGCGGAGACGTACCATGGCTGAGGTTGTTCCGCGGCAGAGATGAGACGGCGGCGGATTTTTGACGAGAGGCGAGTGCGGATTTCGCTTTAGGGGAAAAAGTTAGGGTTTTAACTACTATTTGTAGCACCAAAACCATCACTTCGTTTCCAACACGACTTAATGGGCTTTCCTTTACCAGCCCATTATTCCTATACTTTAATGGGCTTTTCTTTACCAACCCATTATTTCTACACTGCTTAATGGGCTTTTCTTTACTGCCAAAACTGACAGTATCTATTTCATTTTATAATGTCGAATCAGATTAGGATTGAATTTTGAAGCCTAATAATTTAATTTCAAAACAAAATTATGAGTTGAAGACTCTTTTAAAAGGAACACAATCAACCATTCTTTTTGGATTAGGGTTTAGGGCTATTTTATTAGCCCAGTTCGCCCTTTTATATGTCAGATTAAATTGATATATTGATTTAGATATAGAGGTGTGCTTAATAAATAACTCAAATTAGAATTACAACATCCTTCCAACTATATGCTGTCACGTGGCATGTATAAGCAACAAAACAACGTTATTAAGCAACAAACTTAGTGGATGACTTAGATGAGCGAATTGCATAAAAGACTGTTTATGTTGCATTAAATGCAATTTATTTTGCATTATAGACTAAAATGCAAAATAAATTGCATTTAATGCAACATAAACTGTTTTTATGCAATCCGAGGTAATTCTTATGTGTCATCCTTTGTTGCTTAATATCGTTATTATGTTGCTTATACCTACTACGTGGCAACATGTGGTTGGAAGAATGTTGTGACTCTAAGGGTTAAAGGACATTAGTGTTCCCCTTTAGATAAAACAATTAAAAATTGGCTAGCTCATCAAGTCGTTCAAGATCTATACAGTACATAAAAGATGTCAGTTCGGACAACAAATTCATATGCAAAATTATTCTAATCTTATCATTTGTGCTATTTTTTTCATAAGAAAAAATTGAACCATGTGAAAATGGTATAATTGTATATATGTAAAGAAATGATGCATGATAATGCATTAGATAGTATGGTGTTTTGGGTAGTTGGGATTATATTGGTGTTGATTGGAACAATTGGATTTCATTAGACGAAGTGAGTCGATGAGGCTTATATTGGTGTTGATTGGAACAATTGGATTTCATTAGACATGATTAACAGTCGTTAAATCAATGCCTTGAGTAAGTACTATATGTTAGTTTAAATCATTAGCAGTATACCTAGGCAAATTATTTTATATGAGTATCTGAAATAAGAAATGAACTAATATGCTAATACCCATTCTTGATCATATAGTCGCGGGACGAGATATTTTTCATTTAAAGATGATCACGGGCCAATCATTATCTATTTCATAGTATAATAATTGGATCCTAGATTTATAGAACCAATTATGAAGATATTTGGATTCATTTATTCTTCCTTACTAAGTAAGAAATTGCCACGTATCTCCTCTTCTTTTGCTGAAAACTCACAGCCAGACCCACAACTAATAATGGTCAACAATTTTGGACACATACAATACAATACAATATACAACTATCAAGATAATATGCATGAACAACTCAAATTTTGATGTATTATTTTTTTCTGAAGTTTATTTAAAACTATGAATTTTACATATTATCAATAATTTGATTTACAAGGCAGTTTTGTCCATTCATCCCAAAGTGAACAGTTTTTTTTTTAATTTGCTTAAGTGGACATTTTCATAGACAGTATTATTTATTTAATCCCTGTACATCGGTGAGTTAAAAAAAGACATCAGCTTCAAAAATAATTGTATATGACAGTACTTATCAATAGATATAATCGAATCGGAATTATAATGATTAATTTTAGCAATAGATATTAAATTATACTGATGAAATGGCTAAACAAATTATGATTTATATACTCTCTATTAAAAATCCTTATTGAACTTTATAATTTAATGGCAGTGGTAAATAGTTTGAGGTCGTTATAAACTTATACTAGTAACATTTTATTTAACTTAACATCACTGATCATTTTTTTTTATCGTTGGCTCTACTTTAACTAAAAGTTAAAAATAAAAAAGTAAAAGTATACTTTCGGAATGCAAATCTTAATATAAAAAAATTGGTTTGGGACATGAACCATGAACGTGGCAATTTATCTGATCTCCTCAGTCGTTATCAGTTATCACTATAATGTGTCAATTACAAAATTGAAACCAATTATTGGATCTGTCGCAATCAATCGGAAGCTTATTGCAGTAAAATTTCTTTTTCTTTACATTAATATACTCCATAATCTCCATTTAATATAGTACTAGTATAAAATATTTTGAAATCATGTATTATTGGTCATGGACTTATTTCCGTTCTCTACAACATTTCAATCAAATATATACATTACTTTACCTCATTAGTTAATAATGTTAAATTTCAATCTCAAGATCATCACATGTATCAATAGATGAAACATAGGAAATATATGATCAAGGAATCATTTATAATATGTACACTCGGACAATTCAAATATAGTTTTGAGCCTATCCATCTTGGACATGAATATATATCGAAATATAGTGCTAGTATTATGTTTCTTTTATACTACTTTAGTCTACAAAAAAATAGTCTTAAATCTTAATTAGTATTGAACAAACACAAATTTTATGGCAAATTCGGTAAAGGAAAAAATAAATCAAAAGAAAAGTAATTGAAATATGGTTATCAAAAAATAAAACTCAATTCATTAGAAAGAGAAATCTATGATAAATAGACAGAGACAAGATTATTTTGTGTGGATAAGGCAACTTTTTTTTCATATGCAATTATATTACTACTACTTATAGAAATTTTTTCTGTATGTATATTAATTATAACAATGCTTCATTTTATGACATGTAGATATTCATATAATTCAATAATTCGAATTAATATACCAAAGCAAGTTTTTCCATAATCAAAACGAGCACTACGCTAAAACAAGAGATAGACCCACACACCATGCATGAAGCAAAAGTAAAAGTAGGAAAAATAATCAAAACCACTACTAACTGATTAAAGTAAATTCAAAAGATAAGGAAACAAATTCTGCACACTCATTTATTTTCCTCTCCCTATAAATATCACCACTCACCCCATTTTCCCATTACTCACAAATCTCAAAAAAATCAATTCATTTATCTCTAATCCAAATAGATCACTCATTAGCCATTCCCACTCTCTCTATACAAAAGAGAAGGCAACAATAAGCAAAGATATCCAATTATAATCTGCACAGAAATGGATTCAGTCAAGTTCGAGAACATAAAAATGGAGAAATCAAACGCGATTTCAAGGCATCGCCGCGCTGAGCGAATCACGACTTTGTTTCGCGCGATTGAGCTTCTCGTCGTCGCGATCGTCGTCTCTAGGTTTTCGACGGCGCTGCCGCTGAATCTATCGGTGGAGTACTTCCGAGAAATCTCCGCCGCTCTGATCAGTCCCCGATTCGTATTCCTCGTCGGAAATGCGATCGTCCTTATCCTGTTTTTCAAATCGGGCGGATTTTCGGCAAAGGAAGGGGAGGCGATCGCCGATTTCTACGACGAGTACGTCGAGAAATGCCGGAGGAATGAGGAGAAGAAGGTTTTCGATGATTGCAGAGTGATTTCTGCGAAGAATATGTGTCGGAGCAGCTCCGAGAAGCTGGTGGTGCATGACGGCAAGCGCCGCCGCGAGCTGACGCGAAGCAAGACGGAGAACTGCCGGAGCCGGCGGAAGGCGGAGGAGATGAGTAGCGAAGAATTCCGGCGAACGGTGGAGGCGTTTATCGCCCGGCAGCAGAGGTTTTTGAGGGAAGAAGATTGAAATCTTCTTTTTGAAGGGATTTTTTGACCCTTTAGTAAATAGTATACTGTTTGACCATGAAAATACATGTGTATATATATGTAGATGGATTGGGATCACAAATTCACCTTATTTAATCTTGGTGAAGTTGGAGTGTGTATTCCATGTATGTTCCACATGTTAATGACAATGAATATTACTGCAAAATATTATATGAAATTTATTCAATCAGAAACATCATTGATTCAGTAATATTTTTAAAATAATTATCTATAATTAATTCACGGACTTTAGTCAAATGTATCCTCACTATTGCAAACAATATTATAACCAAAGAACTAATAAACCCATAAAAGGGAATAGTTTAGTCAAATTTTGGATGTTTAATGTCTATTACTACTTGTTAAAAAATTTAATGACAAATCATTAAAGTTATTTCAAATTTTTGCAATTGTCTTGGCAACATTTTTTCCGGCAAATACGAACTAAGTTGGCGCACACATGTTAAATTATAGTAGCGATGTGAAGCACGTCATGGACAACATTGTTTCGAGCTTCAATTTTCCACAAATTTGATAGAATGGGACAATTGCGAAGTTCTGAAACTTTGTGATTTGTCATTTAAATTTTTAAAGGTGCGAAACAAACAAAAATTGACATATTCTTCGTCATTTGATAGGTAGTTTAGCTCTAAAAAAACAAGTTAATTTCCGGAAAGGCAAAGGGCCAACCATATCCGTTGCATCTTTTTGCAGCTGTTCTTCAATGCTACAATAAAGCAGAAAAAAAAGAGAATAGCATAATGGCACATAAATATCAGTACGACTGTAATATGCTCATTTACTGGTCCATGAATTTTAATACTACAAATTCCAGAATAAACAAACACTTCACTTCCTTTTTATCAGTACGACTGTAATATCACAGCCCAATTGTCTGCTACTTTACAAACTACTCCTTTTTATCTTTTTGGTTACCCAGTCAAATGAACATACACTTTACTTCCTTCACGAATCAAAACAGCGCAGTATGAAAGAATCACGCATTCATCATATCAAACAGTGTTTGTGAGAATAACGAGATGCTCAATGCGTAAAGTCGATTCCAGGAAACAAAAAGTCGATTTTTATTCAGCCAACGCAAGATTCTGAAATACAAAGAGAGATACAGACAGCGAGCAGATGATAAATTTGATCAGCGACCAAGGTACTTGCCTACTCGATGTGGAAACAATGGGCAGACGCCAGAAGTAATCTAAAGACCCTCGAATAATCTTAAATGGTCTTCGAATGTCTCCCCATGTCGGATTTTGGATACTGATCCATCCTCTTCAACCTAGAAAATTAATTCAATTTCAGTGTCCCGATTATGAATCATTTCAATGAGGAAGTATAACGAGAGGGGTGTGTTTGATTCTATACAACAAACCAACTTTAAGTTTTCTAGTTTAGGGGCGATTGAGTTTAGAATGAGTGTAAGTGAAAATACGAACCCAGTATTCTGGAGGTCGCATTTTCAGATTGTAAGTGGAAGCCATGCTCATGCAGTAAGCACCGGCATCATGAACTACCAATCCAGCACCCTACAAGCCAAGAATCGAACTGAGTGAGACGAGAGGTGATTGGTATGGACATATCATGTACAGAGATATAACAATCTACCTTAGTTGGCGTGGGAAGTTCCCTATCCTTTCCTAAGAAATCAGCCGATTCACAAACAGGACCAACTATATCAAATGTCGAGACCTCAGCATTCGGAGGTGTAGGTGAAACCAGATCTATGTGCTGCAGTGACAAGTGAAGCAGGTAAGGATATAATGCGAGATGATTAGTCAATCATTAGTGAATAGTATAAGAACAGAGAAAATATAACAAGATCTGAATATATAATTGTGAACAGAAGCACTAACTCCACCTGATAAGCTCCATACAAACTAGGCCGAATAAGTTCTGACATGCTGCCATCAATCACAACGAAATTTTTTGTCCCGTTGGTTTTCACTCCAGTGACACGATTGACAAAGCAGCAAGTGTTAGCAATGAGCGATCTTCCAGGTTCAATTATGAGATTGAGGTTTCGTGAAAGAACCAATTCACGCACCTGTAAAACAAGTAAATGGCTCAGCACTGAATGCATTGCATGTGGGAAAAAAATGAAAAAAAAAAGGAAACACGAAAAGGACATGCACATAAGCAAAATGGAAAGAAGCTTATCTACCAAATCTAGTGAAAACACAAGGGTCACAGAATTGAAAACAGACGATCACCAAAGGCAAATTTGAGTAAGTTAAGAAATACTCTACTGTCTATTACAAGCAAAACGAGAAATGCAATTTATAGGATTCTGAATATTGATAATAGCAGTTACCAATACTTACAGTGTTGATGAGGTCTCTTGGCGTCGGAAGGACAGCTCCAGTATGATAATAGTCTATCCCAAGCCCACCTCCAATGTTCAAGTAATCTATTTCAAAACCTTGGGATCGGATCTCATCTATGTAGTTCACCATCAAAACTGCGGCATCTCTAAAAATGTCGACCTGGTGAATCAGTTAACTCGCAAATTACAACACAATAATCATAAGATATACAAAACAGAAACCCCAGAAGAAAATAACTGTAGACAGAGGTGGCATTCTTGGTTAGCATTGTGTCAAAATCACAAGATTTCAAAGGGCCACAATTGATATGGAAGACAAATAGTTAGCAGATACAACATGAACTCTATCACTGTCGAACAGACAGAAGGTACCTTTGTAATAGTAGAACCAAGATGACAGTGTGCCCCAACAAGTTTCAGTTCGGTGGGGTGTGCCTTCACAGCGTCTAAAAACCACTGCAACTTTTCATTTCTGATACCAAACTTGGAGTTTTTATTTCCTGTTGCAACATAAGGATGGACCTATACAACACAGAAGCATATGTTTATCTCAAATACACAAACAATTTAGTAGAGAAAAAGTATAAGCTACAATACAATTTTTTCTAGTGGAAGTTAATACATCAAATCTGAAGATCAAGTAAGCTAGGATGACACTATTATACTGGTATTTCACACAGAGTTAACCAAAATCACATTTCACATTGCAATATAGAGAAACATGTACTAGGACTGGAATCAAGTTTCAATGAGGGATACAATGATAGTGAGAATCTGACAAATGAAAGATAAAAATGGTACCAGATTTCCAACTTTCGGTCATACGAAGCAACTTGGAATCTTGGATGCAAGGCATCAATAGAACTATCAAGCCAATAGACTTTTTACATTTTCTTATTCATATAGCATGAAAATAACTCCAATAATCAAGAAATAACTCAAATGAACATGGACTGCTAGCAACACTTGCAATGTCATATTTAGATGTACAAGCATCCGAGTACCTGAGGATCAACATCCGGATTGATGCGCAGGAGCACATTAACCTTCTTCCCCAAAATTCTTGCAGCAGCCACGATATTCTCCAAATCGAATTCACTGTCAATGTTCACAAAAACTCCTGCTTGTGCAGCCAAGACTAGATCCTCCAAGATCTTTCCATTCCCATTAAATACACACCTGCGCCACAAACGAACATATGCTCTAAAACTAGGTACAACTACAAAATAAACAACGGTATACATCAAACGCAAACAAATTAACCTCTGCTATTACCATTCAGGTATACAAGGGTGCTGCAAAATACCACATTGAAGAACATGAATTTGTGTTTAGTATGCAGAGTTGAATAGGTGAAAGTCATTCCATTCTATATTAAAAAGGGGGATCCAAAGCTCTAAAGCAAAGGAACAAACTAAACCCTAAACCAAATTGAATTGCTCAAAATCAGAGCTCATCTCTTTACACTGAATCCAATAATCAGTAAATAGAAAAACCGATTGCACTGATTATACCTTGTAGGATCAAAACCAGCTTGGAGAGCCAACCTAAGCTCATTCCCACTAACCAAAACAGCTCCACACCCCAAACCCTGCAAAAGCTCCAATATCTTAAGATTGTTATTGGCCTTAATCGCGTAACCGATGATTGAATTCAAGCCCTCCAGCGCTTCCTTGTAGGCCTCGACATTCCGTTTGATCTGCGGCTTGCTGTACAAGTAGAACGGCCGCTTCTCGGCGACTTCCATCACTTGTTCGACCTTAACGCCCTCGCAGTAGAGGAAGCCATCGCCCGATTTCGTGAAACAGTGCTCCAATTTCTGTGTTTGGGGCTCCGGTGTTGAGAGGACTGCCCTCGGAGGGCGGGCTCTGAGAGATGCGGGAAGGGGCTTGCATTTGAAGGGGGAGATGAGGGCTGTGGTGAAGGGGTTCGAGGAGAGCTTGAGGTGCTTGGTGTGGGGGAGAGATGGGGGCTGCAGGAGGAGGTTCGAAGCCGCCATTGTTGCGGAAGTGAAGAGTGTCAGTGAGGGTGAAGTCCAGTTATTACGGAGGTGATGTTTTCAGGTTTCAACTGCCAAATTCTAGGTTTAGCAAAGGCGGCTCAGCTTAGGGAAATTAGTCAAAATTGAATTAGACTAATTCATTTTTAAACATATAAATACAAACCCTAGTAACCGTTATCTCATAAGCCATATGCAATTACTGTTTTTATTGAAAAATCGATTGATAGTATAATTATTCACTTAAAAATCAATTGATAGTACTCCCTCCATTCACTAATATAAAGAGAGGTTTGATCTGATACGAATTTTAAGAATTATAATAGAAAGTTAGTTGAAAAGATTAATGGAAATAGAGTACTATTTATATATATTAATTTTATATTAAAATATAAGTGAGATAAAATTAATAGAATATAAAGTTTATTAATAAAAAATAATAGTAGTGAAAAATAAATAAAAAATTTATTGGTAAATTAATAAAAATGACAAAATGAGAAGTTTATTGGTGATAGAAGAAATATAATTAGTCTCGTTTAAAGTGATACTAGTACATTAATATTTTTGAAACATCTCATTCGAACTGATATCGATGAAAATACTAATATTAAAATAATACTAATATTATATAAAATTCAGTACTACTATTCTACAAGAAATACTCTATTTAAATGCTACGGAAGGATCAGCATTTGTTTGTGTCACCATAAATATACTTTCCATCAAATGAACTTGTTGAGACGAAATTTGTATCCATAAACAAAATTGTATGAAAAATGTGTTCTGACATTCTGGTATATGAAATTCAACATCTAATAAAAAGTACACTGAATAGAAAACTCAATTCTTGACGAACTCATCATTTCTATATGGAGTTATACAAATTTATTGAATTATACCCTATATATATTACCATTATGATTAGAAGATAAACATCGTAAAAAATATAGCAGTTGTACTGAAGTGGGCCGACACAATATGTCAAATGGCCCAGTTATATATTGTGAAAGTATTGTTGAGTCCATTTAATATACAAAATCCGAAAATCATGCTGCGTAAGCAATCAGTAGTCAATATATCTGTAATAATGAATTGAAACATCATAGTACTCCTTACTATATTGTAATGTAATAGTAGTAATTAAAATCATGGCAACCACAAAGAAAAAAAAATTGGGAGGGAGGGAGTGTGTGAAAATCAGAATATCGATAGTTGGTCTCAAAAATTAGTGGAGCACCACTAATTAGTAGTGATCCACCTCAACTAAACTAAAACTGGTCTACACTTGGAAATTTTCCAGAGTAGGAGTATTATATAACCAGAGTTTTTTATTTCCTTTCTAGAAAAGCATAAAATAAAGGAATTTAATATTTATTTCATTTTCTTACTATGATTTCACACTCTAATAGTATAATTTCCCAAAAGAGTGTGTATTGGGGTTGGGAAGTTAAGTGATTAATTAAGTTGAAAATTCAAAAATAGGGTAAAATCATGTCCTATTAAAATATGTTAAATGTGACTTTGTTATTTACCTGCGCAATTCGACGCGCCACGCCGAATTTAATTTAAAGGAAAATCGGAAAATTCGTTGTAAGAAATAAGTTTACGATATTTTCAATCAATATTTAAGTTGGTGGGAAATATAAATTCGATAAAAAAATTTAATTAAGAAAATTATGAGAATATATTTTACATTCAATTAAGCTTTAACAAAAATACTACTCCTATCATATTGAGTCAAGATTGTAGTCCACCACCTTGGAACTATTCACAATATACAGTGAATTAAAAAAAAAATATTGACAATATTCTCCATGCAATCGCCGGCGTGCCTTGCACTTCCCTCTCTCTCTCTCTGCGCAGGCGAGGCGAAGAATAGATTCAAGTGTAATAGCTATTAAATCCATCGATAGAGGCGCGGTAATCCGAGACCGAGTCGATATCTCCATTGATATATTATGCATTATCTACCTACCAATATACAGATGGATTTGAGCTACATCAATGGCAGGCTAGGTCGAACTTTATTATAGTACTACTATTAAATTAAAAAGAAAGGGGAATAGCGAATAATGGGGAGCCACTGATTTTGTGGGGGATTGAAAGAATAATGGGGGCCTTTGACTCATAACCAGGTAGCTGATCATGATCACCATGATCATGATATTAAAATCCCCCAATTTATTGTTTATTATTGTCCCTCCATATTTTAGGCCATTGGTATAATAGGCTCCTTCTCTTCCACCGCTCCCTATCTATCTATTTCTCTCTCTTCTCTCCAAATCATTCTTCGAAGTTGAAATCTTTCTCATATTCTTGGTGGGTATAGTTTATCTTCTCCCCGAAGGTCTGCATTCATCAATTTGGGGCTAATAGCTTAATTGTGCAATGTTTGTGTTGTTTTGGGGAGGCATTTTGGATTGGAATGATGTATTGCTTTTTGTTTAAATAAATTCATTGGATATTTGCAGGTAAACTGCATGTTCGTGATTGTTACAGTCGTCAAACTTGCGAGCTGCAGTCATGAGTGGCGACATTCCTGGGGCTGTTGAACGCCCATTCAGGCCAAGTCAGTCCATATTCTTTGTATATGTTTCATATTTTGATTGGTTTTGTGTGGGTGGATTTTGAGGTTTATGTTGACAATGAGTTATGGAGCATGTCTTGTATGGTTGACTGATGTATTGCTGATATTAAAAGATAAGAAACATGAATAGTATGGAACCTTGGATAGTTTTGTTTATCAACATGAGTAGTCAAAATGTGTTGAATATGAAAGAGTGGATGAAATGGATAGAAATGATGGTTCTTAGCTATAGGTTGGTGATGCAGTGTTGTTGGTGTAAATTCAAAAGTTGTTTGAAGCACAAGTTGTTTGAATTTTTTGTGTTTTGGGTTTATCTTTCAAGTTATCTTGGCAATGAATTATATGTTGTGTACGACTGATGTATTACTGATATCATGAATTGTATGGAATCTTGAATATTTTTGTTTATCACCAGATTAATTGAATATGAAAGAGTGGGTGTTGGAAATGGATAGAAATGATGGTTCTTAGCTATAGGTTGGTGATGCAGTGAATTCTGTGGCAGGTCTTGAGAAAATTGACACAGATATACTGGAGGATGAGAGGAAAAAGAAGCATGGGTCTTTTAAGAAGGCAGCTATCAGCGCCTCTTCCAAATTCAGGCACTCTTTAACCAAAAAGGGACGGCGTAACAGCAGAGTTATGTCCGTTGTCTTTGAGGACGAGCGTGATGCTGAGGAGTTGCAAGCTGTGGACGCTTTGCGTCAGGCGCTTATCTTGGAAGAACTGCTCCCTGCTAAACATGATGACTATCATATGCTGCTGAGGTAACTTGATCAGTCACTGTAATCCCTTAATTACAGAGGTAGTAGTCCTTAATCGTGGCGTTTGATGAAACAGGTTTTTGAAGGCTAGGAAATTTGATATTGAGAAAACAAAGCAAATGTGGGCTGACATGATTCAGTGGAGGAAAGACTTTGGTTCAGACAACATCATGGAGGTATATCTATATATTGTAGTAGTAATTAGATATGGAGAAACTCTAATCTTAAACTGCTAAATGATGATGATGTTATCTAGGAGTTTGACTTCAAGGAGAGAGATGAGGTTGTAAAATACTATCCACAAGGGCATCACGGTGTTGACAAAGATGGGAGGCCGGTTTACATTGAGAAGCTCGGTCAAGTTGATTCAACCAAGCTCCTGCAGGTCACGACCTTGGATCGCTACCTCAAATACCATGTTCAGGAGTTCGAGAGGACCTTCGTTGACAAGTTCCCGGCCTGCTCAATCGCAGCCAAAAAGCACATCGATCAGAGCACAACCATTTTGGATGTTCAAGGAGTGGTATGATTGGATCGGGTTTTCATATATAACTGATTTTTTGCAATGAATAATGAGTTTCTTTTGACATAATATTATGTATTAGTCTTATTTATCACTACTTTGCTTCACATAATATAGATCAGACTATTCAACACCAAAATATGTAATTGTTCAGTTTTACGAAGAACATGAAAGATAACATGTGTGTGATGATCATAGCTCTCTTGTGAGAAAGTCATTCGATTTCTAACCAAAGTCAAAATTTGGTTTTTAGGGACTGAAAAGTTTCAATAAGGCTGCTCGGGAACTCATTCAAAGCCTTCAAAGCGTTGATGGTAATAACTACCCTGAGGTAATTGCTTCTTCTCTTTTCCTCTTCAAGAACCCTTTCATTTTCATTTTCTTGAAGTTGATGGTTTATTGAAATCTGATTTTTCTTTTTCTTTCAGACCTTGTGCCGCATGTACATAATCAACGCAGGATCTGGATTCAGGCTCTTGTGGAATACCGTTAAATCATTCCTTGATCCAAAGACCACGTCCAAGATCCATGTGAGCTGCCTTTACTCTTTAGTGCAACATGGTACACTATGCTCGAGTTTCACTAACCTGTCGTGTTTCACATAACCAGGTTTTGGGTAACAAATACCAGAGCAAGCTTCTTGAGATCATTGATGCAAGGTAAAGTTACCTTAATATTGTGAACAATATTTGAGTTCTGTTTTCCATTAGAATTCAGTTACGTTCAATTTTCTGCAGTTCTGATGACATAGTATCCGTTGCTTGATCTTGTATCAGTGAGCTACCGGAGTTCTTGGGCGGTAAATGCACCTGTGTAGATAAGGGTGGTTGCATGGTTTCTGATAAGGGCCCTTGGAATGACCCCGACATAATCAAGGTTTGTCTAAATTCATCAAGCTCCAAACGTTGCATTGTTGTCCTTGTATTTTGTTTCATTCCAACTAGTGAATGCCTAAAACCATATATATCGTCTTTTGTTTGCAAGATGGTCCGAAACAATGAGCATAAATGGGCAAACAAAATTGTCCTTTCACCTGTCAATGAATCCCCGAGAGCTGATGATGATGATATTGCAAATTCAAAAGTCTCTCTTGCACATGAAGAAGTAAGTTGGATCAAAGATGATGCAGAATTTGCTTTAGACATTAATTAGTCTTCAAGTCAAGGCTTGTTTTTGCCATCTCAGCTCTATTTGTCTCATATTATTATCATCCTCCAGGTGACCAAGCGACCACCAAGTGCGTATGAGACTGCTAAAGACGAACCCATGATTGACAAGCCCGTTACAACTATTGTGCAAACAAAAGAGAAACAAGTCAACTTCGCTCGTCCTAAAGGTACAAAATCACCCTTGCTTGAGTTAGAACGTCACTTATGTTTGTCGTTTTGGTATTTCCATGCAATGTTTGATTCATGACCGTTTATTTTGTCTTCTTCTCCAGCTTCATCCACAGATTGTTTCCCTGGAAAACTTGATTCTAAGCCTTCTGATAGAATTAGCAACCATCTCTTGAATGGAGTAATGACTATCGTGATGGGAGTCGTGACTATGGTTCGTATGACACGAACCATGCCAAGGAGACTCACAGATGCCACCCTCTACTCTTCCTCCATGTACAGTGACAGTCACACCAACAACTCGCCTGGGCAAGCCGTCTCAAATGAGGATTACTTCATCATGATGAAACGCATGAACGAGCTAGAGGAAAAAGTGATCATCCTAAGCAAAAGGCCAACTATGCCGCCTGAAAAGGAGGAGATGCTGAACAATGCCTTGCAACGTATCAACATGCTGGAGCAAGAGCTATCTAACACTAAAAAGGTAATAAAAGTCGATCTTTGCCCACAATAGCCTTTGCAATATTGCATCGTGTAAACCAAAAATGTTGATGTTTTGTCAGACTTTGGAGGATACTCTGGTTCAACAACAGGAACTCGTTGCCTTCATGGAAAAGAAGAAGAAGAAAAAGAAGAGATTCTTCGCTTTCTAAAGTGCAGAATTTCAATATGCTTTGATTATTTTCAGAGATGGTGATGTGCTGCATCAAACACCATTTCCCATCATTCATAAAAGTTTGTGTTTTTCAGAACCTGTTGAAATCTTATGTAAATTGTAAATAGCCTTCTTTGCTGTTTGTGTTGGAATTCTACAAAACCGTTTGTAGGCCGAGAATTTCATTGATGACCCGAGCATTCTCCGCTCTTGCTTACAGCACGATGGGGGGCCACAAGGAAATTGAAAATTTCCAAGATCTCATGCATCCTACCAAGAATATATATTGAAAGATTTTCATCTTCAAATTTTATATATTTGCTACATTTATTTTTTTAATATTGTTATGAAAGTCCTCCGGACATTACTTGCTACATCTCTTCTCTAACATTTTCATATATTTCCTACGTCTCTTTTTTTAATTTTTTGTTTGGGAGTCTTCCAGATATTACTTGCTACTCATCTATTCTCTGATATTTTCAAATATTTTGCTACAATGATTATTACCTGAGCTATATTAGCAAATCCAAACAAGGCACAAAATTCATATTAAAGTATCATGAAAGAATTAATGGCTCAAAAACATAAAGTTGAGTCAAGATTACTCTGCCTCAAAATATCTTTTAAATGTGTCAGTAACATGCAGAAATAATTTATGAAATGGAAAAAACCACTGTTCCAGAAAGGGAAAAAAGATGTGAGTATATGTATGTTGGGAAAAAATTATCGCTGGAAATTTACATTTCAGTTACATCTCTATGATGGTTGGTTAGGTAACTCGGTTTACATCTCTGATGAGGAAGGTTAGGCGGTAAGCATTAAAATGGACAGAGATGTCGTCAACCGTCAAGCTCCACGTAGAATGTGCAGCTTACCAGCAAAATTTCTTCTTCTGAACAAAGAAAAACAAGGCATGTCAGCATAAACATAATTACACATGTGATCAAAAGATCGAGAGCAAATCGCAATCACTTACTTGGTGCTTAGCGAATTGTTGATTATCTATGTAAGCAAGCAGCTCCTCTTGCTTCATTAAAGCCTCGTGCAGAGCCTGCAGTAGCACACTACCAGATAAGCATAACCGAAAAGTCTAGGGGGTAGGTTAGTGGTGGCGGGTACAGAAAGAAAGGCTATGGCTTAAGAGGGCACATGGATAACTCTTAATCACATTCACAAATTGTTTTCCTAGAACCACAGCCCTACAGTTCTAATCACTCACCATGCCGGTTAATTCATATTCTTTTAACTCTGACCAAAACTAGCCACGGTGTCATGTAATGTGTAATATGTGACAGACAGAAGATACCTTTTTGGTTGCAATCAACTCAGCTTCTAGGGCATCCACACGGTAGACAGCAGCATTCAGCAGTTCCTCTTTCTCATGTGGCATCTCAGATGGCTTTGTCTGAAGAGTAATCACCTTATCTTCAAGCTCCCCCAGCCTCTTCAGCACAGAAGATAGGATTTCGGTATCCCTGGGAGATGATGTTGGTGATGCAGGTCTAAAATCATTTTCTGGAGCGGTTTGCTCACCTTGCATTAATGCATGGGGAAGTTTCTTTTTGATATGGCATGAAATTGAATGGAAACAAAAGAAAAAGGTCATATAGAATGTCATAAGAGCTGCCAAAACTCGAGCGTTAAATGCTGCAGGTACTTTGGGTGAATCAGGCGCTGGCGCTGGCCCTGGATCAAAAATTTCACACAAAGTATTAACATTATTGAAGAAAAACTATTTATACAGAAATAAAACACGGGAAACCTAAAAAAGAAACCATCGACTTCAGCAAACAAAAACATCAGCAATGTATATATTATATCTGTAGATGGTGGATGTGAGTGACATCATATCACCTACCTTTTCTTCTACATATTACCAATATTCATCCGATATAAAAGAGCAGAAACAAGGCAAAACAAGCAACTGCACACAAGCTAACTCACATGTGTGCTGGTGAGTATAGAGGGAGTGCAACACGAGATAGGAACTCACAATCAGATGACAAGACAAAAGAAAAGAGTGGCAATATGCAAATATAATGCATAAATAGAAACCATAAAGTAATTTAGAGAGAGCACCAAAGAAATGATGAATAACCTTCAGAAACATTGAAGTTCTCAGTGTTTGTCGGCTTCTTCCAGCCAGAGTCAACAACAGCCTTGTCAACCATTGGGACATATTCATCGTATCCAGAAAAATTACCAAAATGGCTAGTTGTTCCCACAGTCTTAGCCTGCAATATGAGTCAAAAGCACCTGAGCATCCATGAGAAAATGAAATACAAAAGAACTCAAGTGTCATGATAATAGTATTCCCTATTCCCCCACAATCCATTTTCAAAGCCCAATTTGATCTGTTGGCTAGAGTGAAAAATTAGGATATACTATTGGCTACAGTGAGAATTTAGGACATATTGGCTAGAGTAAAAAAAATTACTTTATGAATGTAGCCTTTTCTTGAGAACAAATTACAAAATGTAAATAAATATAAATAAGTAAACAATAATTTAGAGACAGGCATACTGAGTATCTCCGTCCCTGTTTACAGGCATACTGAGTATCAGAATGTATTACGCAAAATTTTAGATGTGATAACAAGTTTCATCCAGATGTAAGCAACATGTTTGTTTTGTGATTCATCTGAGATCTTCAATGTCAAGATGTTTAAGAATATCATGCCAGCAAACACTTTGTATCCTTACAAAATGGAAAAATTAAAAAAGAGAAAAGAAAGAAAGCAAAAACAGATTCCATTTTTCCTCATGCGGGGACAGCACAGATTAAACTACCTATCAGTAAAAAGCTTTAAGTGAACCTTACCTCCTCACGAACTGGAGTCAACCGAAGTTGCGAAAAACTTCTATTGGTTTTTGGAGAAGCAATATCTTCAGCTTCAGAACCAGATTCTGCTGAAGTATCACTGCCTTTCAACTGTTGCATAACCAATACTTGTAAAAACAATTCTCGCAAAAGGATTGTTTAACAGGATAAACTAGAAAATGTAAAAGACCCCAGTAGTCATACCATGGGGTAATGAGGCTTGGCGTATACTACCTTCCCATCACTGTTGATAATTTTGACAATCTGCTTGGCACGCCGTGCTTCACCATTAAGCACCATCTGCACCAGTAAGCAAGACAGTTAACTATCTCCGTACTACAAGAAATTTGAGAGGGAATACATGTACAGTTACATCACATATGGGTATTCTAAACCCTGGGTAAGATATGACCTTCAGAATCTCTGGATTCTTCCAGGGTCCTTTATCAGAAGACAGGCAGCCACCGTCATCAGCACATGTACATGTTCCTCCTAAAAACTCTGGTAGTTCACTGCATGTTCACATCAATATGATCAGATCACAAAATACCTTAATGTTAGTCACAAGAAGATGCCATATTTTCATAACCACCTATTTACCTGGCATCAATTATCTCAAGTAACTTGTTGTGGTATTTACATCCAAGAACCTGAATTGATTAAAGAAAATGAGACATCGGTATGCCTCAGCCAATAACTCAACCAAGTACCATAAATAGATAGATGGTAAAAGCAAGCATACATGAATCTTGGTAGTTGTCTTGGGATCTATAAAGTTCTTTACAGTATTCCACAATAGCCTAAAGCCTGGACCAGCATTGATTATAAACATTTGATGAAGAGTCTGCAAAAAGGAAGCATTAATTAATAGAAATATTCAGTCACGGTAAAAAACCAGTCAACAACAAAGTCCACCTCAAAAAAAAACAGAGTTTTGAGTATTTACTTCAGGATAATTATCACCATCAATCTTCTGGAGCCGCATAATGAGATCCCTGGCACTCTTTGTGAAGTTTTTCAAGCCCTGGAAAAACAATAATCAAACACTACGGGTTTCATACAGAACCTATTCCTTATTCAAGAATCAAGACCATCAGACTGAAGTATAAAGCAAAGGAGTGTATAACATACCACACCATGAACATCCAAGATTGTTGTGCTTGAATCAATGTGACGTTTAGCAGCAATTGTACAAGCTGGAAATTTAACTTGAAAGCATTTCTCAAATTCTCTGACATGGTATCTTATGTAGCGATCCATGGTAGTAACTTGCATAAGTTTGTTTGGTTCGACTTTCCCTAGTCTCTCGATGTATACCGGCCTCCCCTCTTTGTCAACTCCATGATAGCCATGAGGGTAATATTTCATAACCTCATTGAACTCTTGGAACTCGAAATCCTGATGGATAAAATAAATGGTGGAGTTCACTTTCAAAAGTTGGAATAGAGAATAAGAATAAGAAGAAAACAATCAATTTTGCATGAAGTCACTAGCAGAATTTTGGCTTACCTCGATAATTGTGTCAGTACCAAATTCTTTCCTCCACTGGACCATATCAGCCCACATGAGCTTTGATTTTTCGATGTCAAATTTTCTTGCTTTCAAAAACCTGCAAGAAAATTCCTCAACATTCTTAGAAATCGAAGCGTTTTCAATTGAATCAAAAAACAAAAGCAGCAGGGAAGGGGCAAGCCGAAATAAAACTTCAGAAGAAAATTCTCTTCAGAGTGTAGGCAAGTTATGAAGAACCAAAGCAAAGATTAGTTCAATGATGAAGAGTAAGTATCTGTTAAATACTGGCAGTTCACAAAATGCTGCATGAATGACTCAGTGGAGTCTAATAGTACAATATTAGCTATCTTCCTAAATTCCCGATCCTACACCAGAACTTCAATTGGCATGTTACCTCTACATCACTTCAATAGATATACTGTGTTTGCCTCCCAAAATTTGATTAATGTTGTGTTTCTTTTACTAAATATCCTAGTTAGAACCTATTCGTCACTCTATGACCACGATTTCACCCACATTTTCTCAATCCTCCAACATATCAATTGATATACCTGTCCATAAACAAAAGAATTTTTTGTATAAAGAATATAACCTCAGCATCATATGGTAATCATCAAACTTTTCTGGTAGAAGCTCTTCTAATATTAGGGCTTGCCGAAATGACTCGACAGCTTGCAGGTGCTCGGCATCCCGGATATCTTCAATTGAGACAGAACTGACTCGACCGTCACTCTTTCTTCTACTACTCTTCTTCTTGAGAGTATGCTTGAACTTTGAAGATGCATTAAGTGCTTTCTTCTTCAAAGAACCAATTTTAGTCCTCCTTTCATCTTCAGAAATATCAAAATCAGACTTTCTTTCTCTTCTCTCCTCACCACCGGAAAAACCCTCAAAGCCTGTTTCACGTAGATACATTAAGTAACACTTTGCAAATTAAATATAAGCAAAAATAAAATATAAGCATGGCATTTAGCATTCAGATTCCATGAAGCATTCTCAACATTTCTAGCCCTACGCACTTTAAGGCAACAATCTTGACATATCCAGTGGTCTTAAAATTGACTGATGTGATAACTTTCAGCAATAACTTTCAACAGAATAAAAATGCAAGGAGGCTGTCAAACTTTTGAAGAATAAACATCAGCGGGTAAGACTTAAAGATCTGGTCAATTAGTACTCCATTGCACTTCAATATTTGTGAAAATAATTTCACCAATAAGAAACTAGATCCTCTGATAAATATACAGCCTATGAAAATTTAATACTCCGTACCCTAAATTGCCCTAGCTCAGACACAGTAGAAAAGCAAATCGATACCAAGGATTAATTACAAGCAAAAAATCACATTGACAAGCCCAGACATCTGGAAAAACTAATCAGGTTCACATTAATTCACACATCAAACTGACAATCCGCAAAATCGCAGCTAATTAACAGCGAATGCAGATCGAGAACAACAAAGAAATCGCATAAATTTTCACTCACATGGCCTGGCAAATCTATCCAAGGGTCCCGACATCGCCACTCCCGATCAACAGCAAATTCCTGATGACCGAATAATGTTGCCGATCAATCAACCAAACATAAACGCACTGACAATCCCACCTCCAATCAGCTAAAAACGCGCAATACAGATCAAGAAACCAAAAAAATCCTAAAATTCTTCCCAGATCGAAAACCCAACAGTTAGTTCAGAACGAAACAGAGCCTCGGTAAAGTACTGAGACGATTCACGAGGATGATCTCACAGCAATAAATGCAGTAAAACCCCGTAACGGCAAATAGTTAATGCAGGCACAGAGCGAGAGAGAGGGAGGGGGGGTTTCAGAGATAGGGGAGGAGATGAGAAAATGAATATAATAATATATATTTATATAAAATAAAGCGAAAATAAGGGTATTTTTTATTATCGCCGGATAAATTTAAGGCGACGGCGATTTTTCGAGGGGGCGAGGAATTAGGAATTATGGGTGGAAAATGATTAAATTGGGAGTGGGGCCCAATACACGTGTCAGGAGCGGAGGGATGAAGAATGTTCGCCTACCGAAAAAGGGTTTCCGAGGAGACGAAGGAATTTTGTTATTACTGCTGTTAATAAATCTATTTCAGTTAGATTTTGCCTCTTTTTCGGTAAAAAAGTACTACTATCAGATTATTTTTTATTTTTTACTAACTGCAAAATGTATTAATTGAATTTAATCATGAGATGTTCTTATTGACTCAGTAATTAAATTTATTTATACCAGAAAAAATTCCGGCGTATCAAATTCTCTTTCGCCCCAAACCACAGCTCTAATAATTAAATATAATTATATATATTTGTTTTTATAGAAAATGCAGATATGAAATTGTAGTAATTGTTTGACGTTTAATTTATAAATAAAAGATTTACTTATTAAATTAAATAGTAGTAGTAAAATATATGTTAAAAATACCCCCAAAGTACAGCTCTAATAATTAAATATAATTATATAAATTTAGAAAATGTAGGTATTAAATTGTGATTGTTTGACGTTGACTTTATAAGTAAAAAATTGATTAAATTAATAGTAGCAAAACAAATGTTCAAGAAATCAAAATATTGATTTGCGGTTCGGCTTGGAGCCTCGTAATGCAATGGCATCTGAAGCCTACCTAAAACCAGATTTACACATTCTGATGGATCTTAGTCAAGTCCTGGACCCCTCGCCCTCCCTCATAATGCGTGGGACCATAAATCAGTTCGCATCTCCGCCGTGATCCGTTCCCAAATTCAATGACCGTTACTATTACTATCATTGAATAAGCATAGAATGATATATTTACACAGCAAATGATAGTAAAAACAATCACAATTCATATTTTACAAATTATGTTACGTTATAAAATAATGTAAGATTGTCTTATTTATATCTCAGATTTTAAACTAGATCAATCATCAATGTATATTTACAAACGAATTACATGAATTAATATTTATAATTTTGTGAATTTGACTTGTAAAACGCAGTTACGTGACACTCTACCTATTAGGCTACTATAATAGTAGTACTATATGTTTGACAGTTTGAGTTAATGACAAATTTACTGTAGCAAAATTCATTTTTTATAACAAACAACAAAATTAGACGAAAAATGCAATAGCGCAATCAGATTTTGCGTGACAAACTCTAATTGATAAGAACCAATTAATTTTGGAATTTGAATTATTTTACAGCAAACTACCGAGGGCATGCTTAATTAATGAATAAAATAAAATAAAATCATTAGATATTTATTTAGTATATGTGTTAAGTAAAGTTTAAATAGTTTTAGTCGGTTGCGGATAGTTTGATTTAGTTTTAGTTTTATATTTGTATATTACATGAAAATAAATTAAAGGGCATAAACCTTGGTGCGATTGTGAATTGTCTGCAGCTGGTGTAAATTAATAGTAGTAATTATTAATTTCAGTTTTTATTATCAGTAGTATTTTTTTTGCTTAGAATTTATTGTAGACGTGAGAAATTTTTAATTAGAATTTAGTACTACTACTTTCCAGTTAAGATTATTAATATTCAATGGAAAGTGGTCAATAAATTAATGTAAAGGAAATGTGTAAAATAAAATACTACTCCATAATAGAATAAATTGTGGCTTTGAATGATATATACGAATGTTACAAGAAGAAAATGACAAGTGCAGTATCAAGAAGTATTACTTCTATTTATTCAACAAAGGTCAACTATAAAGTACAAGGTTGTCATCAAATATTAATAATGTACTATTGTCAAAATCGAAAACTATAAAACTTCAAGATCTTTAATCATGAGGGACTACATGTACTATTTTATGTTATGACTTATCACACTTGTTGTTAGTTGACTGCCAGAACAACTAGTCTTTAATTATATTGTGATATATAGGAATGTATTTTAATGTTGTAACTTGTAACTATTTAAAATTTTGCTTTTTATAGATATTGATTAAATTGACTACTAGAATTCAGGTTCTTTATTTGCTCCATGATAATTTTAAATATTTTATTTATTAGATAAAAGTGAAACATCTTACCAATTAAATTGCGCTTCGTGATGCTATATTATTTATTTTGGCGGTTGAATTATACAATCACCGTCATACTAGTTTACAATTTATTTGGTAATTTTATAAAACAGGTGGTTGAGAGGTGTGTGGTTATGACAATGGCATTAGAGGGCCACCTACTCAGTTAGTAAATAGTTGAACTAAACTAACTACTTTAATTAAGATTGCAAGCCATCTAAATTTTTTAATAAGTGTGACCTATAGTTCCTATCATATCAATTTCGGCGATACAGATTTTATGTTCATATAATCCCATTTTAATCTACAATCAAGTAATGGTTTTGACTATCTGTTATACACTCTTTAATCTTAATATTCTAGTAGTAGTATACTGGAGTAGTATTAATTAAAACAACATATTGTGAAATAGTATGATAGAGCTTTGGGCCTTTCAAGCTTGGGCCGTTTTTTATTTTGGGTTGTGTACAATAAAATAAGATGGCAAAAAACAAAGATAGAGTTCGAACAGAAGAAGGTAAATAACGATTATTTAATTATTCGATCCTCGTTTTCAATATACAATATAAAACAAATTACAGTTAGTTTGTGAATCGACGAAATTGCCGTTATAATTTACTATAATTATATTATCAATTATTGATATGTTCCACAACATCTAGCCATAATCCAAAAAATCAAGCGATAATTTTATATTCAGAGTTTGACAGGCATTTTGTAAGATATAAAATTGATTAATATCGGATATGAGACACATGCCGACTAAAATGAAATTGGATACTATTAGAAAATGAAAAGCTATAGTAATTACAATTTCCATGACAGTATGTTAGCTCCTTGCCCAATTAACAAAATGTAATTTTTTGCAATGGAGGAAAAGTCACGTTAATGGTAAATAGTTATGTTTGAAATTAGAAAAATCAAATATAATTAGTTAGTTAGCCTTTTACTTAGTCTATAAGGCTTTTAATTGTAATTTGCTGTAACTTTTGCCAAAATATAGTCATTAATGAATATCTCATTTTCTCTCCGATTCTCTCCTTCTTTAGTCCACGGTTTCGTCTTCTACAAATTTCTCAAATTTCATCATCCTCATTCGATGGAGGTTTCCCTATTCCAATTCAAATCTTCATTTTTAACAATGTCAATGGTTGGTTTATGATGTGCATTGTGCCAAGTATTTTAAAAAAAAAAAATATAGGAAGATATGGGAGGATAAGTTATAATGAAAAAGTGTTTTCTTAAAAAAATAGTTGAAGTTGCATAATTTTTGTGGACACTGTTGATGATAATTATTACACATTTTTTGAACAAATGGAGTATATGTTAGTAACTTTACTCTAAAATAAAAGAAAGCATACATAACAAAATTTAACTTGTCTTGCAATTCAGAATATGTACCTTGCTTCAATATTTGTTATTATAGGCTTATAGACCCAAACTCATTACTTTAGTTTTGATGTAAAGTCGAAAAAAGGTTCTGTTGACACAACAAAGAGAATTTAAGGAGTATCAGAAAAACTTATATGTATATACATGAATAAAATATGGACAATAAATTAATTTCCTCAGCTTGTTATAATAAATCACAATACAATAGTACTCATCACAATTACTATACGAGTATATTAGAATTTTGGTGACTGTATATAAAAGTAAAATCAAATTGGGTCATATTCATCACAATTTATCGAACTTAGTCACTTATGAAGCTTATTATATTGACAATGACGTAGTATAGAGATACTATATAAATATGAACAATGTGTTTAAATTGGAATATTGCGAGATTTAACCATATTCACAAAATCAGCATTATAATTATATACATTTAATGCTATATTTTCAAATTTGTATTGCTAATCAAATCCCTCAAAAACTTCAAATTATGTATAAATCTATTGACTTAAAATATTTGTTTGCAGATTATACGCGCTTATATAATTTATAATTAATCAAACTTGATTGTGGATGGATATGAATCATAGCAGTATATTATTCACAGATAAATGGCTATCATTATAACAAAAAAAATAATATATACACAAAACATCTGTTTATGTGACACTCAGCGAGAGGGACCAGTTGATAATTCTTTTATTTATTTATTTATGAAGATCAACTCTATATTTAAAGTGGATTCATTGATTGAACTATTAAAAACTTGGCTGTTCAGATCGCTCATAAGTTACACTACTTCATTCTCAGTAATGTTTCTTTAATAAATATACAAATAAATAGTACTGCCATAAAATTATGTTTCAGGAATAAAGAGTACCATCAGATTTGACTTCCTATTGTTTTATTTGAAACTGCTATTTAAAAATTGTTTTTGATCATATCCATAATAGGAATAGTGGAAATAATTCATGTATTAATTAATTACTAATGATTTTTTAGAATTAATTACCAATGATTTTAGTACCAAATACACCACACAATAAGAGAACTTATGCTACAACATAATTAATTAGTAGTATTAAAATTGTTTAAATGTACTTTTCGTTTGGGAAACGTAAAATAAAGTAATGTATTATAATTAAATAAAATGTCGTAAGCAGTTTAGCCTATCGTTAGTGTTTGATTAGGTAGGTAACGGCGTTATACAAACCGTCATCTCTCCCTCTGCCCTTTCTGAATTATGGAATACCTAAATGAAGACTCTCTCTCTCTCTCTCTCTGAGCAAATGCATAGATATGGACTTTTTATATATATAAATATATTTCACTTTGTTAATCCATTCGTATTTTACACTCCTGCAATTCGCTAGGGTTCGGGGCTGGTGAAACGCCTCTGCTCGATCAAGTAAGTTTCATTTTCTTTTTTGAATCCGTTTATATGCAGAGTCTCGATTCGTGATAGCTTTCATGCGAAGTATATGGATTTGTTGAGAATATTATTGCTGTTTTCACGGATTCATGTCTCCTGGAGGTTGGAATCGGAGTTATTGAATTGGAAAAAAAAGGTGCATATAATGCCAAAAAATAATTTGTATAGCTCTCAGTTGTTAAGCAATGAATTCCGGATCTGAGTAAATCTATTTATAGGTGTTTTACTTATATTGTCCGCAAAAATCGGTGCATGAAATGTGTTAGTGTTTTTTTTTTCTTCATTTTTTCCGGTTGCTATGCACATGAACACCGCTGGTGTAAGTGTTCATTCTCTTAACACGACTGAAAATTTGTTTGCATTGTTATTGTCATGTGGTTTAGGTCTCTGGTGGATTTCAATCGGTGAGGTCTACGTTAGATCTTCAAGTGCTCATCTGCATTAATCTTTTGGCTGTTAATCCGTGATTGTTTTTAGTGTGTGATCATGGATCTGTGGATGTTTTGATGTAGGTTGTTGAAGATGAATATAACAAATGAAATTGAATACAACATTGTGTGTCTGATTTAGCCCATAATGGTATTATTTGGGTCATTTTGTTGTTGTTTGGTTTTGAGCATGATGTTACAATTTTGTCATTTGTAGGCCTTAATTTACACGGAAGGGTGTTGCTTTTGTGCGTGAGTGCTACCTATTGTTGTCAATACGATACTGTTTATATGCAATGGTTTTTATTCACACTCCTTCAGCTCTATGTATTGTCGACTACTTTATTTGATAGAATAAGCATATGGAATTGTAATATGTTTGCTCATTTACACATAGATTGGGGTGGAATGAGGTGAAACATATAGCTCTGATTTCTGTGATTTCTGGTGAGGGTTGGGAGATAATGTTGTGATGTGCCATTTTTGTTGAAAAGCATACTGAGTTACTGACAAACAAAGGGCCAAACTATTATAAGTAGCAGTTGGATTTAGTTAATTTGTTTGTTATAATTGCAGGTAATGTTTGCCAATATTCCCCAAGTGTACGTTCTGAGATGATCGGTACAGAAGGCTATTATAAACATAAGCTGTCCAACTTTTAGCTTGTACGTGTGACTAATGGGTGCTGCTTGCTGTATTGCTGCAAAGGACAGAACTATAGTGCACGGACCAAGTAGTGGAACACTGCAGAGGCATGTTCGGTATTCACCATCATGGAGCTTTAGATGGGATAATCGCGGTCGGGTAGCTGGAGAAGAAACACATGCAAATTGGTTGCATGATGGAGATGTAGGAAATCGTCAAGTAGAAGTAAAATATAGTAATTCTGCTTTGGACGAAGGTAGTCCAGTAGTTGGTCGTCACTCACGTTGGCAGAAGTCTCACGTTTCTGATGGAAATGCGGGTAATTCAAATTTCCAAATTTCAGGTAAATTGCTGCTGGCACTTCCAGCAAATTATGTTTTGGACATCTAATTTCAAAAGTAGGTGCAGTAATTGTATTTGATCCCTTTTAATCATCATGTATTGCAATTAAAAGAAAAGGGAGCAATCATATTATTGGAGGATATTTTCATGGTACTATAATGAATGGTGAAAGCATATCGAACCAAAAAAGTGAAATATTCTTAAGAGGGTTACTTTTGACTTGTTGAAAAATACAAAGGAAATATTAGATTCTTCCGTTGAGCTTGACCAGTCATATATTCCAATTCTTCTAGTATTAGAAACTAGTTAAGGTGATGTTGAAGCACTTGGAGACTTGGAGTTAGTGGAAATGTTTTTAGAAACATGCTTCTATTTATTTATTTATTTATATGCAGATATTGGTAGCATGTGTATGTGTAGGACTAGGTGCTCTCTTGTAGATTACTGGAATTATTTTCATTTAGTTGGCTAGATGAGCCCTAGGCTCCTAGCATGGGAGTTTCATCCTGTGACTGGACAGTGGACAGGACTATTTGGTGCATTGTTAAATTTGTGGTCTGAAAGTTTGGAGATCTGTGGAAAGGTGTTTTGCCATTTCTCATGCACCACCAAAGAGTCCATAACAGTCGATTCGGGATTGAAAGAGTTTATTATTTATCTCCATTTTAAAATAAATTACACACTGTTCATTGGACACACGAAAATCTATCAACTGTTTTCTTGATCCATTATTACTGTAGCTGAGGCATCTTCAAATTTTTTCTTACAGACGAAGCTATCTCCAGGAGTCTAGTGGAGGTATGCGGATAGTCTTACTTGCAAATATGTGGTCGGAATACCTCATCTGAAGTTTAATATTTCCTGTATATTGCTCAGGTCAAGGACTCTGCAGATTCTCGATCAGTTTCACACCCATCACCAGTCAAGTTATCTCCCTTATCCACATCTGCAACGCCCCCCGTGACTTCACATAGTCAGTTTCTTCGTCCGGACTCAACTCCTTCAAGATGCCATCGCTATTCTCATGGGCCCCAGTTTTTGCACCAAGCGCCTGCTAGCAAGATCCCAGAATATAAATCACCACCATTCTCAATTTCTGAAGAAACCTCTTCGCATCCGCCTCCTGATTGGGGCAGCGAATCAGCTAGGGTCTCCAATGGCGGGTCTTCAGACAGTTGGTCCATCCCCGTGCTCTCTGAGCTCACGGCTACCCGAAGAGAGAGGTGGTCATTCGATAGCGAATACTCACACTTCAGTGTCGATAAACTTGCTACAAGTTCAGGGTCACCTCCTGCTGATCTCCAAACTTGCGGTGTTTGTGCGAAGCTTTTGACCATGAGATCCTCGTGGGAGTGGGCCAGCCAAAAGATTGTATCAAGTAACGAACTAGCCGTGGTTTCTATTCTAACATGTGGCCACGTCTACCATGCCGAATGCTTGGAGCATATGACTCCTGAAATCAACAAGTATGACCCAGCCTGCCCGGTCTGTACTTACGGGGAAAAACAGGCTGTGAAGATGTCTGAGAAGGCTTTGAAAGCTGAACTGGATTTAAAACATAGAAAGAGACGTAGTAAAAAGCATGCTGATGGTAGTGATTGGAGAGCTGAGGCAAAAGGTTCCAAAATGGGCTCGAGTATAATCAACAAGAGCTCGCCTTTCTTGAAACGACACTTGTCTTTTGGCTCGAAATCCGGTAAGTTGCTGCAAGAGAATCATCAGCTTGCTCGAAGAAAGCCATTTTTCTGGGCAAAATCCAGCAAGGAGTGAGCTCTAATGGGATTATTGTTTTAGACTTGATATTTCATGCCCCCACAAATTGCGTTAGGCTCAATATTGAAATCTCTTCTCACAGATTTGTTTTTGTTCATGTCATAAGAGTGCAGATTGCAGATGTTATGTCCATATTCCTTCACCTTGAAAAATGAAGACATAGGATAGATTGCCGTAGTAACATACTGTAAATAAATGATTGCAGAAAGAAAAATGGTGGAAAATTTGTGAAAGTATGTTTAGATGTGGTTTTTGTTTGGGGATTTGATTATCCTTGGCACATTGACACTATTCATTTCGCCCTATGCTAAGTGATTTAGCTTGAAATTATAAAACTATTTACTATATATTCTGTCGCCGTACGTAATATTGGAGAAATTGATGTTTAAGTTGAAGTAGGGCAGAGAGAGAATAAAAATAAAATAAAATAAAGTCAACTATTACAAGAGAATCAAGTGTCAAGCCCATCAGACCATCTTATCAGAGTGTCCATAAAAAGGTGGAACAGCCATGCCACGGTCACAAAAACTTGTCCGCCAACTTAGCACAGCAACAAAAAACTTGTCCACCTAGTCATCACAAAATAAATTAAGAAAATGTCAATAAAAATAAATAAAAAAATATTTTTGACCGCCGTGGCGGTCTCGGAGGATCACAATAGGCCGATGCGGAACCGCCGCGCGACCACCGCCGCCTCCTCGGTGCTCTCTCCTCCGCCGCGGCGCTCCCCAAGGCAACAAAAGGTGCCGCGCCTCGCGGCGGCGGTTGCGGTGCTGGTATTGTGGACACTCTTAGACTCCGCATCAGCCACACACGGCTGCGAGCTAATTGTGAGTTAAAAAATTTCAACTCAAACCCACTAAATTTAGTTGATTATTCGGGCTAATTCACATATTACGAGTTGCACTATTATTCACTACATGTAGTTTATGTTCGTTTACTTTAAATGAATAATTGTAGTACTGAATTTAAATACCTTACTAATTTTATTAATTAGTACTTTATTTTTTTATCCTACTTTATAATTTCCCCAATTCAAATCAAGGCTATATAAAATTCTGTGCAAAACTGAAGATGCTCCACTAAAAATAAGAGAAAATATGTCAATTGGAATGAGATATTAAAAAAAAATAAAGGAACGAAATGAAAATATTACATATGAAAATATTATGAATGTAATACTAATACTAATAGTAATACTAATACTAATACGAATGAAAATATGTCAATTGAAATACTCATACTCTAAATTAAAAAATAAAAATAAAATATTTGAAAACAAATATGGAGTTAACTATTGTGCAAGAGCTTAGGACAATCGTTCGGTAATTGTGGCTGAATTATGGGCCATATATGATGGTCTGCAGCTTGCCTGGGACAACAGAATACGAAGTCTTGAAGTCGAGAGTGACAATCAAGCAGTGGTCTTTATGATTAACTCGAATAGAGAGGATGGAAGTTGTTTCAGTCTCGTTCGAAATATTTGGAGTATGTGTGATAGAAATTGGTCCGTGGTAATCAAACACGTATATCGTGAGGCTAATTCAGTTGCAGATTTTTTGGCAAGCTGGTCGTCAGGTCGGGATACAGGATGTACCTACATGATGAGCCACCAATTGGGGTACGGAACTTGTTATTGAGCGATCGTTTGGGAATCTCATATGTTCGAGCTGGACAGGCTGTAGTACTTTCTTAAGGGCTATGCCCTCTCTTGTAAACAAATAAAAAAAAACTATTGTGCAAGAGCGAATCCCAAAACAGTGTGAGAACTTTTCCCATCGAAATCGCACCCAAATCTTGCTTCCTCCTTCCTTCCGCCATTGCTTCAGTTTCACAATCTCTATCCTAATTAATGGCTGCCCAATTGCTTTTCGTTTAAGAAACTCAAGAATTCCAAATCCCAACCTCAAAATGAGGGAGAGGAAGTCCATTTACGACACCGGCGAGAAGCTCAAGGAAAGCAAGCTGAGGGTAGCTCTCTGCCCATGTATCTTCTGCTTCATTCGCATCAATCGTGCTCACCCTCAAATTCCGTCTCTACTGCCACACTCCTCTCCAACAACGCCTGCCGTTAGTGTTACTCAATTCTTTCCTTTCCTTCAATTTCCAATCTCGTTTTGTTCGATTTAGGCCATTTTGCAATTATGCTTTGCTAGAGAATTTGTAGTGTGGCTGCTGTATGACTTCTTCATTGTAAATGTTCGTTGTTATCGTGTGAATGTAGATTTTCAGCTGTTGCTTTGATTCACATGCTATTAAGTACTACTATTAAGAACTCAATGATGAAACATTAACATAACATTATTGTGGAATATCTTAATTTCAATACATTATCTTGAGACAAAATGGGGATATTGTTCAGCAAGCATACAAGTTCAGCAGTTTGAAGCAAGACAAAGACACACTTGCTATGTGTTCAATATTTGCAGACCGCAGATTCCATCCTACAACCGATGAGCTTCATTACCATTCAACTTTCTACATGCATACAAAATCTACACACAGATGTGCGCGTTTTGTACACATGATGTAAAGTCCAACATCATAATCAAATGGATTATAAGAAGGTTCGAAATATGAAATTTGATTGCTGGGAAGTAAAAAACAATACAAAGATGCAGTGATGAATAAATCATGCTTTGAAACGTGTAGCTCATAAGAAAGATCTTCCAGAAGGAGAATAAGTCGCCATACCGACTGCTAACTGCATTGATACCAAGAGAGGACACGGCTTCTACTCCTTGCCAAAATCAGTACTGTAATGTGCGCTTGATTCTAGCTTCTTAGCTTCATTTAGTTTTCTCACAGCCTGTGATATTCGAGGAATGAAATATAAAGTTATTTGCAAGAATCTGGAGAACACATTAGTCCATGGAGAAGAACTTCAACAATGCAATATGTATGATGACTCCTTCGTGAACAAATTATGCATGGATAAAACCCAGTAGATAAAAAGAGATCATATACCCTTAAAAAATTCACACATTGTGATAACAGCATAACATATTCAAAATGTAGAATTCCATGCCAAGTAAAATTTAACTATGCGCCATGAATATCTTCTAACTGGTCTAGATTTGATGTCAAATGAAATAATTTACCTTCATGAAGTCTTCATGGATGACGTAATCACGCTCTGCACGAATTGCTGACATACCAGCTTCCGTACAAATATTCCGAAGATCAGCTCCATTGAAACCCTGTAAAGGTAGGATGTCAGCAAAAGAACACTTTAGGGCAAGTTAAATAAGCATTTTAAGCTTACCTCAGCAAGTTTGACAACGGCTTCATAATCAATTTCTCCATGCTTGGCTATTCCAGAAGCATGAATTTTGAGAATTTCCATTCGTGACTGCTCATTTGGCAATGGGATTTCTATTTTCCTATCTAATCTTCCAGGACGAAGAAGTGCAGGGTCCAGAACATCAGGCCTATTTGTAGCCATTATCATTTTAACCTGCATGTAATGATGCATCAATATTCATACTGAATTGTCAATTCTACACAAAATTCATGCTTTGCCTGAATTAGAACTAGACCTTTCCGAGCTGGTCAAACCCATCAAGCTGGTTTAGTAACTCCATCAGAGTCCTTTGAATTTCACGATCGGCACTTGTTCCTTCACTAAAACGACGACCACCAATGGCATCGATCTCATCCATAAATATGATGCAAGGCTTCACAAGGAAAAAGTGGTTTTGAAAGTTACACCTTTGTTTAATCTCTTATGCACGGATGAAATAGTATACATATTGAATACATACTTGGTGATCACGAGCATAATTAAACATTTCCCTGATCAACCTTGCACTTTCACCTATATATTTGTCAATAATTGCACTTGATACAACCTGCAAGACTACAAACAGGTGAGAAGTTGACCAGGATATGAAACTGTAGTATAGAGGGTCTGGTATATTTTTGCCTTTAAGAAATTCGCATCTATGTTACTGGCAATAGCTCTGGCCAACAATGTCTTGCCAGTTCCAGGAGGCCCATAGAGAAGTACACCCTAAAATTGGCAAACAGGAAAATTGTTAAACAATAAACCAAAGAGCATCAGAACCAGAAACGATTTTGTTCTTAAGAGTCTGTACCTTCGGTGGTTTGATGCCAACCCTGATGAAGAGTTCAGGATTCATTAGAGGTAATTCTATAGATTCTCTCAATTCTCGGATTTGATCTGACAAACCACCAACAGCAGAATAACTAACATTTCCTGGATCTTCATGAAGCATATTATAGACAACTGGATCCACCTGCAACATAGATCAAACCGTAAGAGCTAAGAAACTCAAATAGAACCATCAGCGATGAGTTCTAATAGATGCATAAGTATAATTTTTAGAACATATTTGTACCTCACGAGGTAGAGCTCGCATTATTGTGAGGGTTGTCATATCGAGAACCACCCTAGTGCCTGCTGTAAGTTTTTCCTTGTCCACCTTGCTGCGGCAACCTACCACATATCTAGGGCCACTACTTGCTTTGACTATCACTGAAACAGTAATAATGACGTTATTCTCCCTTCTTAATAAATGTGAATCTAATACTATTAACAATATACTGACAAATTATTATCTAAAAGTGACCTAATCCACCTAAAGAAGTCAAAGAAATCTTAGAGAACTTGTTCAGCACATCCATCATGACCCTAGTATACAATATTTAAAACATCGCGGTCATGCAATTCTAGGTTAATTTATCCACAACACCAACCACTGAAGACACTAAATTCCAAATTCTCAGTTCTCAAATGAAAATGATTATAAAGCATGACTACAACATTGATGAAGGTCAGAAAAATAATCTTGAATGATGAAATCCTTAAATTACAGACACGTCTTTCTGAAAATCAAAAGCTAAAAGTAAAAAAGTTGTCTTACAGCGTTCATTGTCCAGTGGTCTCAGCACTTCACCTATAATCTGTCCAACACTTTGAAGGGACTTCAGATCATCTTCTGTTTTAGCATACTCCTTCTTTACAGCTCTCAAATTCTCCCTTACTGTTCATGTCATATGATTTCTTTTGGTCATTAAAATAGTGGACCACAAACTTGAAAACAAAGATCCATTAACAAGCAAAATATTATATGCATAATACATGTATATACACATAAAGTACGCATGAACATACATAAAAGAATTAATACAGATGAGTCATAATACTCTTGCAATCAGAAACAGTTAGTTATGGTAGATAACTCATCATGTTTTATTTATTAATCTTCACTACCAAACTGCCCATTAGCTTCTCAGACTTCTTTCAGCATAAGTACTAAGTACTCACTCCAAACATGTAAATTAAATATAATACTAATACTAGTATTGAAAAGCACTGAAATTAAATATAATACTAATACTAAGTAACTATTAATACAAAAGGCAATGCATCCAGTCGTGTTTGTGCCCGTGAATCCGTGCATTACGATTGTTTACAAGCCCTAGAGAATGCTCCTAAACCTAATAAACCACAAAATTCCAACCAACCCTTGATCTAGGTCGACCCCAATCACATTCTAATAGATAATTCCATAAACCTATAATCTTGTGCATCGAATTATCGTTGCTCGCGCTATTGTATCCTATGAAGGTCATATTATTGAAGATGTATTCGCAATTGTAGGATAATTAAGCGCAGTTTGCAGATACGTGAAATTTGCAACAGAAAAATTAGGGTTTAAGAAATGGAAACCAGATCGAACGCGCCCCTCGAGCTCCTTGTGATTGAGAAGCTTTTTCCGGTAATCTGAGATGGCCGATTTGCGGCGTGCGGCGTCGTCGTTCTCGGTTGTTGCCATTGCTTCTTTTCTGAGGCGAATACCGAAAATTTCCTAATCTCTGCACCTCGCCTTACAGCTCAAGAAAGAGAAAGCTTTTTTACTTCTATTTATAATTTTAGTACTACTAGTAGTATTTGTTTATTTTTAAGGTTTAAAAAGGTTTTTTGGAAACTTATAAATTTTTATTTAACATTGTTCTTTTCATAAATATCATCGTATTGAACAAAATAGAAAATCATTAAATATTTTTAGAGTAAGGATCCCTGCTGTGCTAAATGTATACACACGTCCAATTATTCAATAATAACAATTAATATTATAATTTAAAAATAGTACTTCCTCCATTCCACATTAATTGTCATTTTTACTGTGGACATGAGTTTTGAGAAATGTAAAGAAAAGTTGGTTGCAAAGTTAGTGGAATATGAGACCCACTTTTTTATATTGATTTTATAATAAAATGTGAGTGGAGTAAGTTAGTGAAATGTGAAATCTACTTACCATTTATGGTAAAAATAAAGTGTGACAATTATTGTGGAACGAACCGAAATTAAAAAGAGTGACAATTATTGTGGGAGGGGGAAGTACTTCTTAGTGTATGGAACAACATCCCCTGTTATGCTTATCGGCTACAGTAGGAGAATGATATGCTACATATCTTATGTGAGCTCCTAATGTAAACACCACTCTCGTTTGACGCATGTTTAACATTGTTCATTTTGATTTATATATTTAGTTTGATTCTAATATATTAAAGAATGATATTGAAATTGTTTTATTTTACCAAATTCATAAAAATCAAAACTTGATTCGTTATTTTATTAATTTATTTGAAATTATAGAGAAAATTAGCAAATCGAGCTTTAGTTTTTATGAATTTTGTGAAATAAAAAATTTCAATAACATTTTTTAATATTTTAGAATATAACTATATATATAAATCAAACCGAACAACGTTAAACGTGCGTTAAACAAAAGTGGTGCTCACATAAGGTATGTAGCATATCATTCCATGTGAAGTGATTGGACATTGAATTTTGACGGGCATGCTAAGTTGTGCAAATTACCTAGTACTCACTTTGTCACTAAAAAATAGATCATATGTGAAACAATACAAGTTTTAATGCAAAATTGGTAAAGTAGAAAGAGATAGAAAGAAAAAATGATTTGAGTATTGTGAGTGAAGAATGAACCTGCCATATTAGAGGGAAATTTTTTTCATTATATGGAATTGGTTAATTTTTAAGAGACATTCGAAAATGCTAATATAGTCTATTTTCAAAGGATGAGGAGAGAGTATGTTCTAAATTTATTCTTGAATTTGAAAAATTTTGTTGTCGAATACGTGTTATTTAAAGGATATTAATAAAGTCAATGTTGATTAATATATAAATTCAACATTGGTAATATATAGTTTTTGTACATTTTTATTTTGTGAACGCTACAAAGTTATCGTATTCACTGCTGCACTATAAACAATTGAGATTTCACTCAATGACATGTATTCATTCATCATAAAAATAATACATCTACCATTAGATCGTCACGATCAATCTATACGACAAGTTATTATTTGAATTTCACTCAGCTGTATAGTTCATAGTACAAATTTTCATGATCATAGCTCGTAGAATGTATTTTAAATTTTAATACTAGCTACTAGTATACAACTATCATGCAAAAGACGGTACTAAAAAATAAGATGTGAAGTGAAGTAGTATTGAAAATTCAATACAGAATTCCAACCCATTAATTAAAAATTCGTAGTATAAATATTCTTATTACTATTAACCATACGTAAAAATAAAACTTACCTATATCTTCAAAAAAATAGAAAATGGCAATAGCTTCCAGCGTCAACCCATGAAGATCGGAGTCCCAAAATGAAATAAGAGGCAATGATGAATTTCCGGCAAGTTAAAGAAAGAGAAAAATGAAAACAAACCAAATCCGCAGAAATGCTTATAATTTTTCTCTCACACATCCACTCTCCCGCCCCCCTCTCTCTCATCCTCTCCCCCGCCCCTCGCCGCCGCCAGGAGGACCAGTTGGCGTCATGGAAGAGACCCCTCCACGGCGGCCTCCCGCCGCCGTCCTCCTGGTCTTGCTCTTAATATCCCTACCAGCCGCCGTAGTCTCCGCTCCGATCAACGCCCCCGCCAACTCCGGCGCCTTCACGCCGCCGGACAACTACCTCTTCGATTGCGGCAGCCCCACCCCTACCACCGGCAACCGTGTCTTCGTCGGCGATCCCGAATCCGCTAAATTTCTAGCCTACACCGCCACACCGATTGCTGCGGCGGCGGCGCAGCCCGACCCGACCGTGCCCTCGCCGATCTACAACACTGCCAGCGTGTTCGAGAGCGTCGCGACGTACACTTTCCACGTGACCCGACCCGGGTGGCACTGGATCCGGCTGCATTTCGCCCCGGTCCAGAACAACATTGGGAAGGATCTCAAGACCGCTAAATTCAAGGTCACGACGGAGCGCCTCGTGTTGATACAGAGCTTCGAGAACCCCCCGAGTGCCACGTGGAGCATGCGGGAGTTTCTCGTCAACGTTACGACGGAGCGATTTTCGGTTGCCTTCACGCCCGACTCGGGCAGCTTTGCTTACGTCAGCGCCATCGAGTTTACGTCCGCGCCGGATCTCTTGCTCGGCAATAACGCCGCCGCCGTTTTCCCTAAGGGTGATTATTCCGGGTTGGCGAACGTGGCTTATCAGACGGCTTACCGTCTTAACTCTGGCGGCCCGTTGATCACGGCGCAAAATGATACCCTAGGGCGGAATTGGGAGCCCGATCAGCCATACCTCGATCCCAAATTCATGGGATCGGCTGCTTCCGTTAAACCTAACGTGATTACCTACCCCGAGGGCGAGTCGCCACTCATCGCGCCACCAATGGTTTATGCCACCGCCACCCAAATGGCGGACGCCAACATTCAGGTGACGTTTTTATACTCCCTTAAAGTATAAACTTTTGAACGGGATGTACAATTAGTAAGTGAGAGAGATCAACAGAAAAGAAAAAATTGATAAAAGTATTGTAACAGAGAATAAATCTCATATTATCAAAAAGAAAAATGTTCACTAAAATAGAATATGCATAATTTTTAAGATATGAATGGAGTAACTTAAAAGCAAAAGCTTGTGGATTTATTCTACCTAAATCTAATTATCTAGGATTTACAATTTCAAATTGATTACAAAAGAAAAAATTGATTAAATGTTTGCATTATTTTTGTAGGTTCCCAGTTTCAACATTACATGGAGAATGAAGGTCGACCACTCATTCCAATATTTCATTCGCCTCCACTTTGCCGATATCGTGAGCAAGGCTGTGAACGAGCTCTACTTTAACGTGTACCTGAACGGGAAGCCCGCCATCACCGGACTCGATCTGTCGACAGTGGCTGGCGGCCTGACCGCAGCCTATTTCGCGGACTTCGTGTTGAACTCAAGTATGGTTACAGAAATGGATCCATTGACAGTCCAAGTAGGGCCGATGGGCCAAAACGTGGGCACCAAAAATGCCCTTCTCAACGGCATTGAGGTGTTCAAGATGAACAATTCCGTAGGCAGTTTGGATGGAGAGTTTGGCGTCAACGGTGAAAGGCTCAGTGGCGGCGTCAACGGAACGGTTGCTGCAGTGGGGTTCGCAATGATGTTCGGAGCGTTCATCGGATTAGGCGCAATGGCGGTGAAGTGGAAGAAGAGACCTCGGGATTGGCAAGAGAAGAATAGCTTTTCTTCTTGGCTGTTGCCCATTCACGCGGGAGATGCGAGCTTTTTGTCGGGCAGCAAGACTTCTTTAGGCTCGAGAAAAAGCCAGGTTTTCTCTTCCAACATGGGTCTAGGCCGATATTTCTCTTTTGCCGAGCTGCAGGAGGCGACCAACAACTGGGAATCCACTGGCATCATCGGAGTTGGTGGCTTCGGAAACGTGTATCTCGGAACCATCGACGACGGGGTGAAAGTGGCGGTGAAGCGGGGCAATCCGCAGTCGGAGCAGGGGATCAACGAGTTCCAGACAGAGATCCAGATTTTGTCGAAGCTCAGGCATCGCCATCTCGTCTCGTTGATTGGCTACTGTGATGAGAACGCTGAGATGATCCTGGTGTACGAATTCATGGCAAACGGACCTCTCAGAGACCATCTCTATGGCAAGGATCTTCCCACATTATCATGGAAACAGAGGCTCGAGGCATGCATCGGCGCTGCCCGTGGTCTGCATTATCTCCACACAGGCGCATCTCAGGGCATCATTCATCGCGACGTCAAGACCACAAACATTCTCCTGGATGAGAACCTCGTGGCCAAGATGGCCGACTTTGGCCTCTCCAAGGACGCTCCGGGAGCCGAGCAAACTCACGTCAGCACGGCCGTCAAGGGCAGCTTCGGCTACCTCGACCCTGAGTACTTCAGGAAACAACAACTTACAGATAAATCGGACGTATACTCCTTTGGGGTCGTGCTATTTGAGGCGCTATGCGCCCGGCCAGCCATCAACCCTGCATTGCCCAGGGAGCAGGTGAACCTGGCTGAATGGGCAATGCAGTGGAAGAGGAAGGGCCTCCTCGAAAAGATCATAGATCCAACATTGGTGGACCACATCAGCCCCGAGTCTATGGCCAAATTCGCCGAGGCTGCTGAGAAATGCTTGGCGGAGTACGGAGTGGACAGGCCCACCATGGGCGATGTGCTATGGAATTTGGAGTATTCGCTTCAGATGCAGGAGTCTTGGTTGCAGGAACATGGAGACGTGGCAGCAACCCCATCTTCGCCTCACGTTGTTGTCTCTACACAAGAGGAAGACGCGCCTGCTTGTGCGGTGGTGCCTGAGCCTGCGCCACTAACTGCAACAGATATTATTCCGCCGTCAACAATTGAGGAGGGTAGAGCTCCTGGTGAAGAAGCTCAAGCCATCGAAGAGCACTCGGGAACTGCCATGTTCGCGCAATTTGCAGCTCTTAACGGCCGCTAGATGTCACGAGATCCTTCGTTATAAATTTTATTTCATCTACTACTACAATGGTTTTATCAGTGCATGCCGTGTGTAAGTGGAAAAGATCATCTATTCTATACCATTTTGGTTGTGTAAGCTGTTGATTATTGCAATATGAAACCAATATTGTTATGAGGGGAATACAACTATAACTATCTTTTTATCCATTGCTGTCCCATCATCTTTAGTTTTTATATAAGTTACTATGTTTAAGTACATTACCAACATATACAACTTCCATCCCCTAAAATTTGTCCCACTTTGACCCGACACGGATTTTAAGAAATATAATGAAAAGTAAGTTGAAAAAAATAGTGGATTATGGGTCCTACTTTTATATATTAGTTTTATAATAAAACTAGTGTTAGCACCCGCGCTACGCACGGACTAAAATTTTTTTGGCTAATGAATACAAAGTGTACATAATTAAAAAAAAATATCATTATATATACTTTATAAAAAAAAAAGAAGAACGATCCTCTAGTCCTTATCCAAAAAATATCATATTCGAAACAAAATTTAATACATTTGTAATTTGTGAGTAGAAACAAAAATTACTCACACAATTTAGACATAAATTTAAGACCACAATATGGAAAACTTCGTTTATTAAAAAGCCGAAAAGATCCAACGCGCAATACTAAAAAATATAATTTCAACAGTTACGTGACAAAATTTCTTTGATAGGAAGTAAGTTGGGGAAAGAGATTGGAAAGCCTGAGAAATGAAGACAAAATAATGTGTATTTATATAATGGAAAATATGGATCAAAACAAAAAAAATACTATTAGATAATCATAGGCCAGGCTATAGTCCAGGTGCCCGCTATAATCCAGGTGCCCCCTATGGCGCGGACTATAGTCCAGACTATACATAGGGTGGGTGTAATGGATGAGGTTTAGGGCGGCCATCCACAATGGTAGATGCCCTAACTATTTAAATTTCAAATACATTTCATTTTATTCAAAATTTCGTCTAAGATACAATTATACATACCACATATTGCAAATCAAAATTTTGTCACTAAAATAAATGAGTTTAAATATGATATATAATCGAGTCATAATATACTTAAAAATATATGTATATTGGAATTAAATAAGGTATTTCATCTATAATATATTTCTTCGAAAGATACTATACGATTATTAATTTTAATTTTATTTGATTATTTAATGACTAGTACTTTTTATATTTAAAAGAAAAATTAGGTATCCATATGATAAGGCTAATTTCATGCATTGGTTATGTAGTGAAAAACATCACATTTCTGCTGGATCTAACAAGTTTTGTTAAGCCAGGTGTGTGTGTAGCGCTAGATCCAGGAGATGCTGGAGGAGGATATCTAGCGAGGAGCAGGAACGGAATCACGAGGAAAAGCTAGAGGAAGGAAGCCAAAAGCTGAGGGCAATCAAGTCAATCAATACCTCGCTGGGCCCCACCTCGAAGCTTATAAATAAAGGAGTGCGCAACAAGAATGGCAGATCGGTTACACTCCACACACAGTCACGCTCTTAGCACACACACTAGGGAAATGGGAAATTTGGGGTGGTTTTCGTTTTCGTGAATTACGTATCAGTGCACCACCGTCCCTTGAGGGCGAAGAAACAATTGTTCTCTTAATTTCTGTTTACTACTCTGTTCCGTCTCGAACTTCACGTTTGGAAGTCGAGCTTGTTGTTTTGTTGCTGAATCAGTTTATCCGTTCTGTTTACGTTTGATTTGCCTTGATGAAGTTGGATTTCGTGTTGATTATTATGACGCTTGCTATTTTGGTTTGTTTATTTGAGATGTTCTCTTGAATTTGTTGCTGAATATTTTAGGAGATTCGAGAATCGTGGTATTGAAGTTGTGTTCGGTTGGATTTTTGTTCGGATGCTTGGATCCGGAGTGGATTTAGCATCCGAAGTGTGGATCTGAACAGGGGAGGTGAAATTTGTGCATGAGATTATGGGGATTTTGTTCTGCTTGGTTTGCTTCGTCTAGTAGTGTGATTTCCGTCGTTGTTTCGTTTACCGTTAAAATTATGTTTCCAATCTACATCTGAGTTTGTTTTTCTCGATCTCTGCATTTATTTGTGTTCGTTGAAGAAGATGAAGTCATTTTCAGTTGATGCTTTAGTTAGTTAGGCTGCAGATTCGATTCTGTCCGTACTTACCTTTTTCAGAGTTTGGTCCCCACTTGTTTTAATCTCCTTGGTCTAGAGATGTTCGTAGAAGTCCCAGATCTAGTAGTTGATTTGATTTAGTTCTTATACATAATTCATTTTTTGCCTAGATCTAGCAGTTAGCATAGCATACTTTATTTCCAAATTCACTTAGTTAAATTCCTCAACCCAAAATATGCGTGGCAGCAGCCAACCCAAAAATAGTTTCCAAATCTCTATGCATGTACTATACGAGTCCATCTCTGTGGGATCGATCCCTACTTCCCTGTGCTAGTTTAGTATCTGTGGTTGAGGGTTTTGAAGGTTTGCTTGCGTACCAACGACCAGACTTCCAGTCTTGTGAGTCTCTAGACCTTGTGATCTAGTTGATTTACTGGATCTAGGAAGTGTGTAATTAGAAATTGAAAGGATACAGCAAGCAAGAAAATCAACTCTTCAAATGGCGCCGTTGCCGGGGATGGATGGCGTAGTTTGTTTATGTGTTTAGAGATTTGGTGTAAATAGTTTTAATCTTTTGAATTTCGCTTTTGGCAGTTTATGAGCAAGGGCTCAAGGTCAGGAATCTGGAGCAACCCATCTTGGTCAAGGAACGTGCAGTTGAAGTGGCAAGTTAAGGAATCAACATCCGCCATAACTACCAGATCGGGGTTGTCAACTGTAGATCCATTTCCGTTTGAATCAGGGAGTGAAGAAGAGTGGAATTCATCGGGGAAAGAGGATTCACGGTCGTCGTCAGAAACTGAGCATTCGGAAAGGGAGGAAGAGGAGTCTGTAATGGCAAACTTAGTGGACCTAGACCCAGAGATTGGTTCGCTAACTGCACATCTCGACGGAGAGCCAGCTCATGCCATAGTGTCAAATCAACGTCAGCGGTCTATTGAGATCAAGACGAATGTGCTGGGCGTTTTACCTACATTCTCTGGACGGAGGAATGAGTGTCCTTATGAGTTTTTGAACGAGTTTAGTAAGCTATGTAGCATCCAGAAAAGGCCTAACGAAACTACCGAGGAGGACTATCGCCTGCGAGCGATTCCATTTGCATTGAAAGGAGAGGCAAACACTTGGTTGCTGAGGCTTCCACCTGACTCGATCACCACATGGAGGGATTTCAAATTGGAGTTCCTGGACTATTTCTTTCCGTCCAATAAGACAAACGCTTTGAAAAAAGAAATTCAAGAGTGTAAGCAGGACTACGATGAATCTTTAAGCCAATATTGGTCTCGGTTTAAAGGCCTGCTTGACGCTTGCCCAAATCACAGGATGACGGAGGCTGAAACATTTTATCTATTCTACGAAGGGGCAAATCCTGAGTCCAAGGACTTAATGAATTCCTCGAGCGGGGGGAATTTCACCAAGAATAAGGCAAGCGAGGCACGCGAGATTCTGGGAAGATTAATCGACGCGAAGAAGGCGTATGACTGCCCGCGTGCTATCATGAGGAGAAGCTCCGCGAACACAGTTAAGGAACGAGAAGGAGAAGAGGTTAGAGACAGAATAGATCGACTGGAGAAGGCACTGCTAAATGCCATTGAAAAGAAAAATACCCCTGGGTCGACTGATAAGGAAAAAAACCCAGGTCAAGAGGAACATCAGCTTCAATTTTACAATAATCCCTCACTCGATGGAGATTTCCAAGCTCAAGTGAATGCAATGGGGAATTGGAATCAAAGTAATCAAAATACCAACTGGAACCAGTGGAAGATTAAGGAGGCACCATGGAGGGACAATCCTTGTTTCAGATGGGCTGAAGGGAACCAACAACCACAGTCACAACACCCAGGTCCAGCGGAGAACCAGCAGACATGGCCCAGCCGGAATCAGGAAGGACCACAGCATAATTCTAACTGGGCAGGGAAGCAGCAAGAGGGGCTGAACAACTGGAATTTCCGTAACCAAGGGGATCAGCATAACTGGAACAACAGGAACCAGAGCAACCAAGGGAATTCTTATGTGCCACCGCATCAGAGGAACAATTCAGGAAACAATCAAAATTTCCAACAGAGTCACCCAGGTCCAGCAACCCAGTACAACAATAATCAAGGAGGTCAGGGAAATTTTCGCCAGAACCAGGTGGTTGGAACCAATCAAAATCAAGGATTTAATCCCAGTTCAATTCAAGGTTTCCGACCACAGCGGAATCTTGATGACATGGTGCATGACCTGGTAAATTTCCAACAACACATGCAGAATAACATGCAGGCTAACAATGACGTGGTGCACAAAATTCAAGATGCCCAGCAGGAGCAGAAGTCTGCCATGGACATGTTGGCAAAGCAGATGTCCCAGTTGGCCACGTCGCTGAACGAAATGCGGGGAAATGAAGGGAAATTGCCTGCCACTGTCAAACCACCAGACCGAGCAAATATTAGTCAAATTACCTTGAGATCGGGGAAAGGCTATGAAGGACCGAAGCAAGTGATAAACGAGGAGACACCCTCACAGATGAACGGAGAAAAGGGGAATCAGAAGTCTCGAGGAGATGATCCTGGACTCAGAGAAATTCCTATACAGGATGACCTCCAGGAGGGAGATTTAAGGGGATCTATGCCTCGACTAAGTGACCCATTTTTCCTTGATCCAGAACCTGAGTTGGAACTTAAAGAGGGAAGCAGGGAGACAGGTGCAGCCCCAGCAGGGAGTTCCACGAATGCAGTAAAGCGACCCAAACCATTCCCATATCGAGGAGAAGCCAAGAAAAAGAAAGATGATACTGAGGACCTTGTGGAAATATTTAGTAAGCTGGAGATTAACCTACCCTTTTTGCAGGCTCTGAAAATACCCACCTTCAGCAAGTTCATCAAGGAATTCATAGCAGGAAAAACCAAACCTGATGGGAAGATTGTTATAGGAGAAAATGTATCCGCCGTGATACAAAAGAGGAGGATGCCGTCAAAGTGTACAGATCCAGGTATATTCACTCTTCCTATTTCTATAGGTGATATTAAAATTGAGCATGCCATGTGTGATCTAGGTGCTTCGATAAATGTCCTACCGCTGTCAATATATAAAAAATTGGTGGGAGTCAGTTTGGTCGATACTAAAGTAGTGATTCAGTTGGCCGATAGAACATGCATATCGCCTGAGGGAGTATTGGAAAATGTCATAGTCAGAGTGCATGATTTCCTATACCCAGCTGATTTTCATGTGATAAAAATGAGGGGTAATGAATCTGCTGAGTCTAGTGGGGTGTTACTGGGGAGACCTTTCCTTCGCACCGCGAAGACTGTTATTGATGTGTTTGATGGAACCATATGCCTGGACTATCATGGGGAGAAATACACCTTCAACATTGAAGAAGCTATGAAAAAACCGCTTGATGTTGAAAACTTGCATGTTGTAGATGTAATTAACCCCCTAGTCCAAGAATATCTTGAGACTGAACTAATGCAGGAACAGTTTGACAATTCGGAGCTGAGCCAGACTGTAGAAAAGGAGGTGACAGGATGGTGTGAAACTTTTTTCACACAGGACTTGACAGATGATCAGATCAATGAAGCGATCATGGCATTCTGCCACCAGCCACTATCATTCCAATCAGCCAGATCTGTTCAGGAGAAGAGCCCAGACGAGGGAGCGAATCTAGAGGAAATGGCGCCAAGAAGTAAGGCGGAGAACCCTTTACCTCAGGAAGCCATCACACCGAAGAAGGAGTTGAAAACTTTGCCTGAAAATTTAAAGTATGCATACCTGGAGGAAGGAGAAACTTGTCCAGTGATAATTAACAGCCGCTTGACTGAAGACCAAGAGAGTGCGCTGCTGGAAGTAATAAGGAGGAACAAGAAGGCCATAGGGTGGACACTTTCTGACCTAGTTGGAATTAGCCCTGATCTTTGCATGCACCACATCAGACTAGAGGAAGGGGCAAAGGCTCGGCGTGATCCACAAAGGAAACTGAATCCAAACATGAGGGAGGAAGTGCTCAAGGAAGTTCTGAAACTACTGTCCCTTGGAATCATATACTCTATTCCAGATAGCGAGTGGGTCAGTCCGGTTCACATGGTACCGAAGAAATCTGGAATACAAGTGGTGAAGAATGACAAGAATGAGTTGGTGCCTACTCGACTGGTCACTGGATGGAGGATGTGCATCGACTATAGGAAACTAAATGAAGCCACCAAAAAGGATCATTTTCCTTTACCATTCATTGACCAGATGCTAGAGAGGCTGGCTGGCAAACAGTATTTCTGTTTCCTCGACGGATATAGCGGTTATTTCCAGATTTTCGTGAACCCAGAGGACCAGGAAAAGACCACATTTACATGCCCTTTTGGAACTTATGCCTACCGAAGGATGCCATTTGGTCTATGTAATGCACCAGGTACATTCCAACGTTGTATGATGAGTATTTTTTCGGATCTACTAGAGGTATGCATCGAGATATTCATGGATGATTTCACTGTATATGGAGGCTCATTTGATACTTGTTTAGCCAGCCTTGACCTAGTGCTGCAAAGATGTCAAGAGAAACATCTAGTCCTGAATTTTGAAAAATGTCACTTCATGGTAACTGAGGGGATTGTTTTAGGTCATGTGGTCTCTGAAAGAGGAATACAAGTGGACAAGGCAAAGGTGGAAGTGATTGCAAAGCTACCTTACCCTACAAATCAAAAGGAAGTTAGAGGATTCCTCGGTCACGCAGGGTTTTATCGAAGGTTTATCAAGGACTTTGCAAAAATTGCGCAACCACTCACTCATTTGCTGCACAACGATGTGGAGTTCGAGTTTGATGAGGGATGCAAGAGGGCATTTCAATTGCTCAAGGAGAGACTAGTGTCCGCACCAATTATCAGGGCACCGGACTGGAATCACCCTTTTGAGATAATGTGCGACGCGAGCGATTTCGCTGTGGGAGCCGTCCTAGGGCAGAAGATAGATGGGAAAAACTACGTAATTTTCTATGCGTCCAAGACACTAAATCAAGCTCAGAAGAATTACGATACTACGGAGAAGGAAATGTTGGCTGTCGTCTACTCGTTCGAAAAATTCCGCCCTTATCTTCTTGGGTCAAAGGTTATTGTTTTCACTGATCATGCAGCAATAAAGTACTTGCTAGCTAAGAAAGAATCAAAGCCAAGGCTAATTCGATGGGTCCTACTTCTACAGGAGTTTGATTGGGAAGTAAGAGACAAAAGAGGAACAGAGAATCGAGTGGCTGACCACTTGAGTAGAATTCATCAAGGAGATACGGACGAGGCTATTCCCGATGTTTTTCCCGAAGAACATTTGTACTATATGGACGAACCACCTAGACCGATAAGCTGGGAATCTGTCTTAGTTTTAACAGGTCCAGGAGAATCTGATCGAGGAAAGCGCGTACGTAACGCAGAACCATGGTACGCAGACCTGGCAAATTACTTGGTCACGGGAGAGGTGCCAAGTTCAGGGGAAGCCTCCCGGGCCCAGAAGATGAAGCTTAAAAGCGAAGCCAAATATTACTTCTGGGATGATCCTTATCTTTGGAAGATGTGTGCAGATCAGATAATTCGACGTTGCATTCCTGAATGGGAACAAAGAGATGTACTCCATCATTGTCACTCCTTGGCGTGTGGAGGGCATTTCGGACCAAGGAGAACCGCAAGGAAAGTTCTAGACAGTGGATTCTACTGGCCTACATTGAACAAGGATGCCTTTGAATACTGTCAATGCTGCGAAAGGTGTCAACAGACAGGGGGAATCTCGAGACGAGATGAGATGCCCCAAGTGCCCATAGTGATCTGCGAAATTTTCGATGTTTGGGGGATGGATTTTATGGGCCCATTTCCGTCGTCGTACGGAAATGCTTACATATTGGTCGCTGTAGACTACGTTTCCAAATGGATAGAGGCGAAGGCTACGCCCACTTGTGAGTCTAAAGAGGTGGCCAAGTTTCTGAAGTCAAACATTTTCAGCAGATATGGAGTTCCTAGAGCGATTATCTCAGATCAAGGAACACACTTCTGCAACCGCACTATAGAAGCGCTCATGAGGAAATACGGCGTGCATCATAGATTGTCTACACCATATCACCCCCAATCGAATGGGCAAGCTGAAGTCTCTAATAGGGAGATAAAGAGTATTTTGGAAAAATCAGTTAACACCACAAGGAAGGATTGGAGTAAACGCCTTGACGATGCTTTGTGGGCGTATAGAACTGCTTACAAGACACCAATCGGGATGTCACCTTATAGGTTGGTGTTTGGGAAAATGTGTCACTTACCCGTGGAAGTGGAGCACAAGGCATACTGGGCCATTAAGGAAATGAATATGAAGTCTGTGGCATGTGAAGAAGAAAGGAAGCTGCAATTACAGGAGCTGGAGGAACTACGGCTAGAGGCATTCGATTCAGCAATGTGGTACAAGGAAAGAACGAAGCTCTGGCACGACAAGAACCTCCGGGTCAAGGAACTTCAGGTGGGGCAGAAAGTACTTCTATTTCAGTCCAGACTCAAGCTAATGCCAGGGAAGTTGAAGTCAAAGTGGGTAGGTCCATATACCATCGTTGGCCTCCGCGCACACGGAGCAGTGGAAATCCAGGGAAGTGCTCCTAACTCGGTCCCTTTTCTTGTTAATGGCCATAGATTGAAAGTCTATAGGGATAATTCTGAGCTATGCGTAGTGGAGGAAATACCACTACGTGCGCTCTCAGTTATCACTTAGCCAGACAAAGGAATATTCTCGATGAACTCCTGGGTCAAGGGAAATGTTATGTTTTTACACACTGATCCAGGGGATTCGAGAATATTCAAAGGTAATTGTACATAGTTTAATTGCTTTAGAAGACAAAGAAAATCCAAACAAAATAAAAATTCAAAAATTTCCAAAAATATTTTCGAAGACCCAAACTCAAAGGGGATTTATGTCTCGTACTTTAACCTTGACCCAGGAGTCTGGGGTCTTCATATTTTTTTTAGGTCGCGGTCAAGGGAATCAATTAGAGGAAGAGTGCATGAAGGAGCAGTTGAGGAGGGAAGTTATAATTTGAAATTCAAAATGCCGACAATTATGGAGGAGTACGGTCGCTGATGTCCTACCTGCAACGAAACATTGAGGTGAAGATCGCCGAGCTTGCTCCCGAGGTCGTGATGTGCGACCGCCCAGAGGTTTTCAGCGTAGACTACTTCTTCAACAAGGGCTTGTTGCAAACTCAAGGCAACAAGACTTACTTCTATTCGCTGGGAGATAAAGCGAAGGCGGAGCCGGAGGAAGCTGAGGAGGCCATGCCAAGTGAAGAGGTGGAAGAGCTTAGGAAGGAGGTGCAGGACATGAAAAAGGAAATGCAACTGATGAAAAAGGAGATGATGAAGGAACTCGGGGGAATACGGAAGGAACTCAATGGGAGTCGGGAAGAAGTAAAAGTTCTGAGCAGCAACGTAGCAGATTTGGCCACGAAATGTGCCAAACAAAGTGAAAGAGTGGCGGAAGCTGTGGAGATATCTACGCGGATGTTGAAATGGCTGCATCAGACGCTTCCCTTGACCCAGTCGAAGTCGACTCCTGGGTCAAGTGGCGAGGCACAGAAGATCATCCACAGCAGTCCCTCGATCAAGCCATTCCAGCAGTTGACCACCCCGACTATTCCCGAGAAAGTTCCAAATCCACCGAGGACGAAAATGCTAATGAGGAAACCAGGACTCGATCAAGCTGCAGAAGGAAAGGAAGAGCTGGAGCAACCAGCGAAGAAGAAAGTGAAAACAAACCGCCCCAGTGTTCCACCACCGTCTGGCTCTCGCGGGAGCCAGCCCCAGAAATGAGCAATTTCCCCAGACCAAGTAAATTTTAGTTTTTGTGTTTCTTTTTCTGTGTTTTATTTCCATGCGTTGCTGTGTTTTATGCTATCTTCTCCCACTTAGCCCAATGCTTGGTCTAAGTGTGAGAAGTTCTATGTTTTCTGTTGGTTTATTCTTCTCCCACTTAGCCCGTTGCTCGGTCTAAGTGTGAGAAGTGAAATTGTTGTTTAATTCTGCATTGAATTCTCTGTTTTCCCCCCTTCACGACGATGGCTTGAGGACAAGCTTGAGTGAAGTGGGAGGGGGAGAGGAATCAATGCAGTGTTATTATGCTTTGAGGAGTTGTAGGTCTAGGATTGTATCGCATGAACTAGTGGATATAATACGGCAGATTCCCTTAGGGAGAGTAATTGAAAATAGGAGGTATTCCAACTTAGAAGCCTGATTCTTTAGTAAGCCGAACCAATCTGAATGAAGCAAGAACGATAGTAAATGCCTTTACTTGCCTAGTTGTGAAGCCCTACTCTAGAGGTGAGTTATAAGCCTGTGATAACACTTAGAGCTAACACATGTCAAAAGTCTGCCACTGAATGCTGAAGGAAAAGAGAAAAGAAAAAAATAATAAAAAAAAGGGAAAGGAGAAAATATATAATCGCAAAAATTTGGAGGTATAAGCTGGACGAAGTCCAGAGGAGGAAATAAAAAGAGAGAAAAAAATCAAGGAGGTATAAGCTGGACGAAGTCCAGGAAATCAAGGAGGTATAAGCTGGACGAAGTCCAGGAAATCAAGGAGGTATAAGCTGGACGAAGTCCAGAAAGAAAAAAAAAAAAAAAAAAAAAAAAAAGAAAAAAAGGGGGATAGTGACGGAGGATAGAAGGAGGAATTCTCATAACCCGAGGTTTCAGTGGTTTGGCAATAACTTAAGAGAGAATCGGTCCTAACATCCCTGGTAAGGAATGAGCGATCGAGTGAATCTAACAATTGGGGAAGTAAAAGGCTATCTTGACGAGCTGACAGATTGGCTAGGTAGAGGGGAGAAAAGGGCCTATTTGGAGGAGTGCAGCCTGTTGGATTGATCTTAATCTTGTGGGGACGGTTGCCTAAAAGTTGAAACCAGTTCATGCATATGTGTTTATATGTTTTCATCCTATGTGATTATGTACTCTTTGTTTTAGTGTCTAGCTTTGCCTCAGTTGTGTCTAGGTGTAGGAGTTTTGTCTAGAGTCTGTAGAGTCGGTCAAGGGGATAACCATGCTTGAAATTCGCCTTATTCTTCTTTTCTTCTTGTCTTTATACTTGAGGACAAGTATGGTTTAAGTGTGAGCAGTTTGATAAGGCTAATTTCATGCATTGGTTATGTAGTGAAAAACATCACATTTCTGCTGGATCTAACAAGTTTTGTTAAGCCAGGTGTGTGTGTAGCGCTAGATCCAGGAGATGCTGGAGGAGGATATCTAGCGAGGAGCAGGAACGGAATCACGAGGAAAAGCTAGAGGAAGGAAGCCAAAAGCTGAGGGCAATCAAGTCAATCAATACCTCGCTGGGCCCCACCTCGAAGCTTATAAATAAAGGAGTGCGCAACAAGAATGGCAGATCGGTTACACTCCACACACAGTCACGCTCTTAGCACACACACTAGGGAAATGGGAAATTTGGGGTGGTTTTCGTTTTCGTGAATTACGTATCAGTGCACCACCGTCCCTTGAGGGCGAAGAAACAATTGTTCTCTTAATTTCTGTTTACTACTCTGTTCCGTCTCGAACTTCACGTTTGGAAGTCGAGCTTGTTGTTTTGTTGCTGAATCAGTTTATCCGTTCTGTTTACGTTTGATTTGCCTTGATGAAGTTGGATTTCGTGTTGATTATTATGACGCTTGCTATTTTGGTTTGTTTATTTGAGATGTTCTCTTGAATTTGTTGCTGAATATTTTAGGAGATTCGAGAATCGTGGTATTGAAGTTGTGTTCGGTTGGATTTTTGTTCGGATGCTTGGATCCGGAGTGGATTTAGCATCCGAAGTGTGGATCTGAACAGGGGAGGTGAAATTTGTGCATGAGATTATGGGGATTTTGTTCTGCTTGGTTTGCTTCGTCTAGTAGTGTGATTTCCGTCGTTGTTTCGTTTACCGTTAAAATTATGTTTCCAATCTACATCTGAGTTTGTTTTTCTCGATCTCTGCATTTATTTGTGTTCGTTGAAGAAGATGAAGTCATTTTCAGTTGATGCTTTAGTTAGTTAGGCTGCAGATTCGATTCTGTCCGTACTTACCTTTTTCAGAGTTTGGTCCCCACTTGTTTTAATCTCCTTGGTCTAGAGATGTTCGTAGAAGTCCCAGATCTAGTAGTTGATTTGATTTAGTTCTTATACATAATTCATTTTTTGCCTAGATCTAGCAGTTAGCATAGCATACTTTATTTCCAAATTCACTTAGTTAAATTCCTCAACCCAAAATATGCGTGGCAGCAGCCAACCCAAAAATAGTTTCCAAATCTCTATGCATGTACTATACGAGTCCATCTCTGTGGGATCGATCCCTACTTCCCTGTGCTAGTTTAGTATCTGTGGTTGAGGGTTTTGAAGGTTTGCTTGCGTACCAACGACCAGACTTCCAGTCTTGTGAGTCTCTAGACCTTGTGATCTAGTTGATTTACTGGATCTAGGAAGTGTGTAATTAGAAATTGAAAGGATACAGCAAGCAAGAAAATCAACTCTTCACCATATAACTACTCCAAAAAATTGACATTAATTAAGATTTTATAGTTCAACTATAAATTGATTCTTAAAATCATAACATGATTGTTTATTACTAAAAGCATGTTTTTTTAAGAATAAAGCGGACATGAACAAACGAATAAAAAAATAAAGTCTTTTCACAATTAATAAATTTACTTTCATCAAAATTAAATTCAATACAGGATAACATTCATAAACATAATAATTTAAATAGCATAAAAAAAGAAATTTGGTCAAATAATAATATCTTATATAGTAAAATCTACATCAAAATCAACTCAATTATAACTATATATTTTTAGTAAATATACTTATAAATTGTATATATGGACTATAAATATATGTTTATAAGTAATTTCAACATATTTACTTAAATTAATATATTTAAATATAAATATAACAATCAAGATTAAATTATGTATATTAATAAAAGCCCATAAATTATTAGTAGTATAATTATAAGCCCAAAATTAGGGCTGCTTAACCGGCCGGTTCCGGTTCTATCCGGTCCGGTTTGACCGGGTACCCGGTTACAAATTTTCGGAACCGACCGGGTAAGAACCGACCGATTCTGGTTACGAACCGGATCCGATTTATAGTTTTCGTTTTTTTTTTAAATAATTCAACATCTAGAAATATAGCAATTAATACCTAAAAATTCAAATAAACACACAAAAATACAAATCAACAAGATAATAATATTTATCATCCAATATTCCAATACCTAAAAATAATAATTCAATAAATACCTAATATATAAAATCAACACAACAAAATACTAACTAGTATACAACCAATACTCCAATAAGATAATAAATAGGAGTAATTTAGTTAAACTTACCGTAAGACTAAGATCCTATAATATTATTATTTATTAGGGAAAGTTATGTAGTATATTTATATTTGATATTCATAATATTATTAGAATCTAAAATTAAAAATCTAAAATTGATTTATTATTCGGTTCCGGGTAAGAACCGGTCGGTTCCGGGTAGAACCGGAACCGGAACTTTTTTGAAACATTAGAACCGGTATCGGAACCGGAACCGGTAAACCGGTTCCCGGTTCCTCAATTACCCGGTCGGTTCCGGTTCCGATTCCGGATACACGAAAACCGGAGAACAGATTAAGCAGGCCTGTGTAACACCTCCTTTTTCCTTCCTAATATAAAAACCATACTGGACCGATTCGTCGTATACATTCTATATTCAATAGAAAAGCTTTAGACATTTTATAATCCAACTAGATTGATTTCACAATTGGAAATGGTTCAGTAGCTATAATCATTTTCCCATAGACTATCAAATTTGGACAAATTCCGTCAACATTTTCTACATAATTGTTATAGATAGTGAAAGTTCTCATCAATTCTTTAGAAAAATTCGGGGAGCACCTTATAATTTATTCGAAAATTGTTTAATTAAGTTTCCTCCTGTCTTAAGTACTCTGATTAATTATACGATGCACGAAAACGGTACACATTATTAAAACTACGACAGTTTATAGTTGTAGTGTTACAACAATTTATTGATACAGGAAAGGAACTCCAAAATTCTCCATAATATTAAGAGTTCTACTAGACTCATCAAAGTTGTTTTAAAAATTGTTAAACCAGAATTTGCACCGTTCTACACATGCCAAATAATTCGGAATAGATCACTGAAAAACAGGGGATTTAATTCAATTCAAACCTTTACATCAAATTCTATTTCCACCTATATTTAATCATCACAATAACCATACATCTAATCAAGCCTGAAGATTTAATCATAAAAAAACATAAACCCTAAGCAATATATTCATTCTTCGTGTAATCTTTATGCTAGAATTCAATAGGTTCTAAATGATCGACCAAAACATTCTTAAAGCTTACTCATCAATCACATATTCATGAATTAAATCAACATTCCAAACACCCTTGTACTCCATCAAAATCTAACCATAATTATGAAAACCTCATTTCAAAGTTTCACTAATTTTCTTGCTATAAAAGTAGTATGGATGGGAAGTGCTTACTCAATTTATTAAGGTTTGTGCGATCGGCGATCAATACATCAACAATCAGGGACGTAGATAGAACTTGATCCACACGGTTCCTTTCTCTCCCATGGTTGCTGTGTTTTTTTTTTCCCTCCCTCTTCTCTCCCACTTCCCTCTTTTTCTTCCTTCTTTTTTTTTTTTAACCAATGACTCATTGATATATATCGCTATCAACATTACACTTGGCACTATTTAAGACAAAGCTCATGCATGTTCTAGATTTTCTTGAAAATAACTTACTATTAAAAAATATGTCAATCATGGTTTTTGTACATGTTATACATGATTACTACAATACCTAATATTAGAGAAGATAATATTTAATCAAAAATATGCATCCATCATATAGAATTATGGAAACTAGAGTCTTCCCTCTCGAAGGAAAATGATCCCACAAAGAAAAGAATTGTACAGTACAAAATAACATAAAAATAGATTGATTTGCAAAAAAAATGATGGGCTTTCTATTCCATTCCAATTGTTCCTTTTTGACAGGAATCAATAAGAAATAGTTGAACCCGCTTCGATTTCATCCTAATGTAGTAGTATACCAATGAAGCGAACTATTCCGATTTCGCTGAAGTTACAGATTAAAATAACTCGAGTAATTTATTTCAACCTCCTATTCAAACAAACATATATTTTTTTTAAAGCATTCTTATTGTACTATATTATTAGTTCACACATTTACATTCATTACTAAATGGCATAATTCCACATATCTGATTTCAGAATAGTTGGTTTACTTTTAGACCTCTTTTTGGGATGTTACAATTCTATCCCCCTAAAAAAAATTTCGTCCACGAAATTTCATGTCATTAAAATAGCTATACACATTAACTATATTATGTCATCTAATCTCATATTTTTTTTAAATTTTTTTTTTCCACAACATTCATATTTTCTTATAACATCATTTAATATTTATAACCTCCCATAACGTTATTGTTTATTAAGTCTAACCTTGACTTCCTGGAACTTATCGAAGTCATAATCGTATATCATCTCATATTAAAAGCGTACAACTTGGCAATAGCGTATGAAAAAAAAAATTATCGAGATTATTCAAGGAATACGTCATAATCTTATCTACATAACACACGAATACGTATCACAAATATTATCTTATCACATACCGAAACACATATACCGATCACGACATTCTCACATATCAAAACACACTGTTATCATCAACAGTCCCACATATCTGAACACATGTACCGAAGAATGATATTCTAACGTATCAAAATAAATATATCATCATATATTTTGCTCCCATTCTTCTCAAGTATTTTTTTTAGGATACACACGGGTACTACGCCCGCATAGGACCGATCAAATCTCCATCACACCACTTATCACATATTAATTCCTCCCATCACACCACATATCGCATAGTAATTCCTTCCACCACACCACGTATCACGTATCATTTTCTCCTATCACACTATATATCATGTATCATGTCCTCCCGTCACACTATAATTACATTGCATTTCATTCCAACACACTGTATATATCACATATCTTATCCTCCAATCACACCATATATCATCTATTATGTCCTCCCGTCACACCATAGTTACATAGCATTTCATTCCAACACACTGTATATATCACATATCATATCCTCCAATCACGCCATATTTCATATATCAACAATCATTTCCTACAAATTTGAACACAACATACGAATAGCTTATTTCGACAAATTATCAGATCACGTAATTGAAGCAAATTTCATTTCTTTTCAATATCATCACCCACACATATCCGAACGTCAACTAATACTTCGTGATTGCACATTACACCGCCAATGAGTACGCAATATTCTATATTCAATAATATAATTAGTATAATGGGTAAACACATATATCAAACTATGTTATATACTTCTTTATATTACATTATCCAATCAATTCCATATCGATATCGATGAGGCATCTTTGGCATTCACTTGGGCGCACATATCAATTGCATCACATTTCATATGTATATAGCTCGATCTCGAGCACACACATATCCATATTAGGGCATATATATCCAAATCATACCACATTTTTGGCAATCCACATGTCCACACATTTTTTTCATGTATAGCTCTTATCTTAGCGCATAACCCATAAGGGGTACCTCCTCCTCCTCTTCATGAAGGTTCGTTTTTATATTTTGAAATGCATATAATCTATAACTTTCATAATCGTACTCAACATCTTATAGTCTCATATGTATGCACCTATATATAATCATATACCATCATATAAATCCACATAATAGCGACACCCGACAGCTTCGAACTGTGACTATTTTTTCTACTTCTTCCTCGTTTCGTCTATCAAGTAGAATTAGCGATGGGAAAAAACAAGAGTAAGAAAGGCGAAGGCGGAGGCGAAAATCAGCAATCCCCTTCAACCATTTTCGTTGCTAATTTGCCGTTTTCATTAACTAACGCTCAGGTAGCTTCTCATATACTGATTTCTTGCTCTTTTGTTTGTTTCCTGTAATAGTATTTGTTATCACATAGTATTACTGTAGTTAATATTTCTGTAGCAAATGCCGTAAGTTATACTCCGTAGCTATTAATCTTATCTCTTATCGTATTGGCATTAGTTGGAAGAAGCGTTCAGTGAAGTCGGACTAATACGACGGTGCTTTATGGTTATGAAGAAGAGTATGCCACTTGAGCTATTTTTTTTTAAATTGATACTTGTATGGTTTATGCTAGCTTAAACAATTTTTTACTTCTACATTTATGCTTCTCATTGCACTTTTTTTGTATGCTAGGGTCAACTGAACACCGAGAATTTGGCTATGTTCAATTGTAAGTCGCTTTTGGATTTTGGAGTGATCATTTGTATGAACTGGCACAAGGCGTGACTAATATATGTACTGGATTTATGATCTGATCACAAAGTGCTGTTGTTGAAGATGCTAATCGTGCTGTTGAGCTGAAAAATGGTTCAACTCTTGGTGGTCGAAAGATCGTGGCTAAACTAGCTACACATCGTGCTCCACTTGAGCAACGTCGAGCTAAAGGGAATCAAGGTCTTGTGAGTATGTTATTGAACAACATGCTCTTATATGTAAAATTTTACGTTGATGTGTTAGTTATTTGTCTTCTCCCTGTCACGTGAATATGTGATCATTTTGGAGGCAGAGCTCCTGTAGAAGAAGCTCAAGCCATCGAAGAGCACTCGGGAACTGCCATGTTCGCGCAATTTGCAGCTCTCAACGGCCGCTAGACGGGTATCAAACACTGGAAAAACCCTTCATAAATCCTCACCTCATCACATACCTCGCCATCAGAAATCGGCGTCTCAACCGCCGTGGTTCATACGCCGGCCGACAACTTCGAATTGTGTTTTTTCTACTTCTTTCTCATATCGTTAAATTTATTTTTCAAGTAGAAGCGACGATGGGTGGGAAGTGCTTACTCAATTTATTAAGGTTTGTGCGATCGGCGATCAATACATCGACAATCAGGGACGTAGATAGAACTTGATCCACACGGTTCCTTTCTCTCCCATGGTTGTTGTGTGTGTTTTTTTTTCCCTCCCTCTTCTCTCCCACTTCCCTCTTTTTCTTCCTTTTTTTTTTTTTTTAACCAATGACGCATTGATATATATCGCTATCAACATTACACTTGGCACTATTTAAGACAAAGCTCATGCATGTTCTAGATTTTCTTGAAAATAACTTACTATTAAAAAATATGTCAATCATGATTTTTGTACATGTTATACATGATTACTACAATACCTAATATTAGAGAAGATAATATTTAATCAAAAATATGCATCCATCGTATAGAATTATGGAAACTAGAGTCGTAATTTATTTCAACCTCCTATTCAAACAAACATATATTTTTTTTAAAGCATTCTTATTGTACTATATTATTAGTTCGCACATTTACATTCATTACTAAATGGCATAGTTCCACATATCTGATTTCAGAATAGTTGTTTTACTTTTAGACCTCTCTTTGGGATGTTACACATACCCAAAATAAAAGTCCAAAATTTAAATCATGTAGTACTATCACAATGACAGCCCATATAAAACAAGTTAACCTAATACACTAAACCATCTCCTCTCCCACTTGCCGCCGTTGTGCTCACCACCCCGCCGTCGCCGCGCTCACCGCCTTTGCACCCACCACCCAGCCGCTGCCGCGGCTGTGCTCTTCTCCTCACTACCGCATCAGGCACCTTGCCGGCGACGCCGCGCTGCTGAACTCACCAAATCATCTTCTATACCCCTTACCGCCTCACCCACCTCGCCACCGTGCTCACTAGTAAACTCAATAGTATGATACTCCTATGAATTTTTTAAGTTTGTTTGGTTTGCAAGATTGTATCCCGGATTAAATTAGTAGTGTGTTTGGTTAATGAGTTTAGTCCCTCAACTCAATTCTAGATTCAATCCTAGATGGATAATCATGGGATAATTAGTCATAGCTAACCCCTTATGACTAAAATAATCTCACGACTCAATCCTAGATTGTATCTTGTACTATTTTATCTTGCAAATCGAACATCATAGTCTACTATGTTAAGCCAAGGACAAAACACGGTAGTTTAAATTTGATTTAAGGGTAAATATGTAAAACATCACTAACCATTTCATAGACAGTATCAGGCGCTTGAAAAAAACCCTTCATAAATCCTCCTCATAGAACTCGCCGCCAAATATCGGCCCCTCAACCGCCGTGATACTTACGCCGGCGACACCCGACAGCTTCGAACTGTGATTATTTTTTCTACTTCTTCCTCGTTTCGTCTATCAAGTAGAATTAGCGATGGGAAAAAACAAGAGTAAGAAAGGCGAAGGCGGAGGCGAAAATCAGCAATCCCCTTCAACCATTTTCGTTGCTAATTTGCCATTTTCATTAACTAACGCTTAGGTAGCTTCTCATATACTGATTTCTTGCTCTTTTATTTGTTTCCTGTAATAGTATTTGTTATCACACAGTATTACTGTAGTTAATATTTATGTAGCAAATGCCGTAAGTTATACTCTGTAGCTACTAATTTTATCTCTTATCGTATTGGCATTAGTTGGAAGAAGCGTTCAGTGATGTCGGACTAATACGACGGTGCTTTATGGTTATGAAGAAGGGTATGCCACTTGAGCTATTTTTTTTTTAAATTTACACTTGTATGGTTTATGCTAGCTTAAACAATTTTTTACTTCTACATTTATGCTTCTCATTGCACTTTTTTTGTATGCAAGGGTCAACTGAACACAGAGGATTTGGCTATGTTGAATTGTAAGTCGCTTTTGGATTTTGGAGTGATCATTTGTCTGCACTGGCACAAGGCGTGACTAATATACTTACTGGATATTTATGATCTGATTACAAAGTGTTGTTGTTGAAGATGCTAATCGTGCTGTTGAGCTGAAAAATGGTTCAACTCTTGGTGGTCGAAAGATCGTGGCTAAACTAGTTACACATCGTGCTCCACTTGAGAAACGTCGAGCTAAAGGGAATCAAGGTCTTGTGAGTATGTTATTGAACAACATGCTCTTATATGTAAAATTTTACGTTGATGTGTTAGTTATTTGTCTTCTCCCTGTCACGTGAATATGTGATCATTTTGGAGGCAATGTTTCAATCTTTTGTTTTTCTCTCACTCTTTAGGCCAAATTCGCCGAGGCTACCAAGAAATGCTTGACGGAGTACGGGGTGGATAGGCTCACCATGGGCGATGTGCTCTGGAATTTGGAGTATTCGCTTCATATGAGATCATAATATTGTTACAATATGAAACCAATATTGTTATGTGGGGAATACAACCATAGCTATCTTTTTATTTTCCCGTCATATTTTTGGTAATATACATCTACATAGATTTTCATAGTGGGATTAGAGTAGGGCTGACAATTTTTGACACGATACGATAACACGGCACGAACCGGCACGAAATTAATGGGTTTGGGTCAGAGCTTATTGGGTTCGTGTTCTTATCGGGTCGACCCATTAAGGACACGAAAATTTCATGTTGTGTTCGTGTCGTGTTCATGTCGGGTTCGTGTTATCCGTTAACAATGCGTGTTCGTGTCGTGTTCGTGTTATCCGTTATCAAATAATATTTTAATATTATTAATTCTTATTATTTTCATTTTTCAATACTTATTAAATGACTCTCACAATTCATTTCGTGTTGTTATCGAGTCGTAATCGTGTCGTGTTGACCCGAAGTGGTTCGTGTCGTTAATGGGTTCGTGTCGTGTTCGTGTCGTGTTTGTGTCTGAGGGTAGCGGGTCGTGTTCGTGTTCGTGTTTGAGGTTTTCTTAACAGGTTGTGTTCGTGTTTGTTGTTATCGTGTTCGTGTCGTTATCGTGTCGACACGATAACGACCCGACACACACGATTTGCCACCTCTAGATTAGAGAGAGTGATGGATGGATTTTGCTAGTATTGAAGATGCTACTATTAAATGCCTAATCTTTAGCAACTGGATTCACAAAGTGTTTTAGATCACTTGGGTGAAATTATTTGTTTCACTTCCTGTTCAACTTTTATTTTCCTTGGTTTTATTTTCTTATTATTATAAAATAATTATATAGGTCCGAATATGGTTGATATAGTTTCTAAGTAATTAATTTTAAATTTTTTTATTAATAGTTGAATATTAGGGTTACTAAATTCAGTAGTATGATGTATTTTTTTATGTTTAAACTTGTAGTGATAGTTTTAAATGTGATATAGTTTTTATTAGGGTGCAAAAGTGCAGAAATAAAAAAAAAAGTCTATTAAGTTAAGCCAAGGTCAACTACAGTAATTCAAATTTGATTTAAGGGTAAATACGTAAAACACCACTAACCATTTCATAGGCACTAGTTTTACCACCCGTGTTATGCACGGGCCAAATGATTTTCAAAAAATAAGAAAATATAACTAAAATGAATTAAATCAAATTAAAAAATATATAGAAAAAATGTAAAAATTATTGCAAATCAAGAATAGAAACTGTTTAAAGTTTGTATTCATAAGATTTTAAAGATTTAAAAAACATACTTCGACTTCTACATCAACAAAATTTATGGGCACGAAGATTAAAAAATTGTGTTGAAAAATAAGAGGGAGGAATAAAGTAGGAAAGAAATTGTGTTGAAAAATAAGAGGGAGGAATAGCATAGGAAAGATAAATACAGAGTAGAGTAGCTGATGGAATAAACTAATAGTGATTGGATAATATGGTGATAATTTTATACTTCATCCGTCCTATAAATTTTCATATCATTTTAAATATACATATTTTTATGGGACAAAGAGAGTATTATAAATAAAAATTTACTCTTTTTCTCCCATAAAAATATATGCACTTTTCAATCTTTTTTTAGTACTCTATTTCTTTCGTTGTGACTAAATATAGTCTAATAAGTAGGTAATAGGAGTAATAATTAATTAGCCGTTTTATGCCACTTTGTTTGCAATAAATATAGGCCTACAAATTTGTTTTATTTACATTTACAAACACTACGTTACAACTTTTTGTAACAAAGCATAGAAGCCATTTTAATAGTAGTGTTTACAAAATAGTAGTTTTCTAAATATATTAAAATATATCATTCTAAAATTATAAATTATTATGCTATATATTATACTACTATAAAAAAATATAATTATTTATTTCAGTTATTAATTCAATAAATTGACCAGTTTAAGTTTATTGTTTAAAACATAATTGTAAGAAATATAACATTGAATACCATATAATTCTATTATATATAGGAGAACTACTTTTTTTTATATTTCAAACTGACTTATATTTCTCTATTACAAAAAAATAAATAAATAGAAACATCAAAATTTCAGAAAGTGCAAAATAAATGAAATTAAAAAAAGTTACGGTTCCAAGCGAAAGAAGCACTATTTTTATCCGTTCGGTTTGGCCGATATGCACATATTTGCATTTATTTCTAGCTTTAAATGTCCATTCGGTGTATCTGATAAGTTCCTGCAAGGCCCGAGTATATTGACAGGCCCACACTGTTCCTTTCTTAAATGTTCAAATTCAAATATTGGTTGGGCGGTGGTATTTGTGATGTCCTCGAAAACAACACCCTGAAATGAGCTGCTAATTTCCCGAAATACCCATCTCACTTTCACATTCTCTCTCCCTCTCTCCACCACATTTTCCTCAATTACAAAATCGAGATCGCCCGAAAATTGAAATCGCCCAACCCTAGCCACCGTCGTCAGCCATGCTCCGGTATCTCTAACCAATCTTCTAAAGGGGACAACTCGTGCACGAGAGAGAGCACGACGTCGGAGGATCTACCCAACCAGATCTGTTTTCGGAGTCGTAACAACAGCTCCCAGCTTCGGGTGAAGGACTTTAGGTGTGGTTTGTATTTTGTAGTGAGTCCAAGTTACGAATTTTCGTAGATGTTTATGCAGCGCAGCAAATGCATGCATGTTTAATGGGTCGGTCCTTTGTGTCGCAGTGAAAGAGATTCGGCTGCGTAAACTACTCAACTTTGACCACATTTACATTTCGTACTACCGACGCGATTCACCAGTATTAACCGGGGTAATTAGCTCAAACTCAAACACTTGCTATGTTTTCCACAAGATTAGTGCGTATTATTGAAATCTTGTTTGAATTACCCCCGAGTACTAAGCTTAAACTCTCTCACCTTCTATGTGTTGTTCTGAATTTTTGTGGATATGGTGTCCGATGCTTGTTTATTGATTTGGTTTTTAAATTTGTTCATACTATGTTGTACACTGCCAATGGGTGTCAATTTTGGATTATCCATCAACATTTTGAGACTTGATCTTGTTTATGTAACAACTGGTTAACGGTTCAAAAACATATGAGCAGCTTGGTTTTTTCTGTGAAAACTTGTACACCTGATTTAGTATAACCTGCATATGCACTTACTTGGTGGAGCATACACTCTATTTTTGTGGATTGGTTAAAGACATCAGGAGGATGAGAACACCATCGGTCAATTATAACCACATACACATGATGCTTGAAGTCATCATGCATGTATATCGGCTTGAGACAACACTACTCGTACAACGTTTCCTAAAGGCTCACACTAAACGAAAGAGACGTAGGATTGTTGAACAAGCTAGGCAATACAGCGTTTTGAATAAGGTTCCCGAGCAGCTACAACGGTTGGACAGGCTTATAAATGTCACGGACACAGATTGCCTTGATAACCTTCGCATGGATCGCAACACTTTTGGAAAGTTGTGTCGCATACTTACGGACCGGGGGGGTTTACACATAGGAAAGTGTCTAGGAATTGAAGAACAAGTTGCGATGTTTCTTGGGGTTCTGGCGCACCACAAAAAAAACCGGATTGTTCGTTTTAATTTCGCTAGGTCTGGATCAACGGTATCCTATTATGTGAACAAAGTTTTAGGTGCTGTTCTGAGTCTTCACGATGTATTATTTGAAAGGCCTACCCCAGTCCCGGACGATTGCATTGACCATAGATGGAAATGGTTCAAGGTTCGTAGTTTTTTTGCCTTTGTTTGGTAGCTGACTGTATACCTATGTTGACTGTGTGTGATGTGTTTTTTTCAATTGCAGGGTTGTTTGGGTGCCTTAGATGGTACTCATGTCAATGTGTTGGTTAGTAACAGCGATAAACCCCGATATCGCACACGAAAAGGGTCCATTGCCACAAACACTTTAGCTGTATGTGATCGAAATATGCAGTTCGTCTACATACTGCCTGGTTGGGAAGGGTCTGCAGGGGATTCTAGAGTGTTAAGGGATGCCTTATCTAGGACGAATGGGTTCAGAGTGCCCCAGGTTAGGAAGACCCTCACAAAATATAATAACTTTTTCAATTGTGCCACTTCTTACAACATTGAATGTTCTAACTGGGCTTGCTACTCTTGTGCACAGGTTGTTACTATCTATGCGACAGCGCATACGCTAATTGCAACGGCTTCTTGACGCCGTACAAGGGGGTGCGGTACCACCTCAAAGAATGGGGTGTTGGCGATGCAGCTCCACAGGACCATAAAGAATTGTTTAACATGCGTCATAGCAAGGCTCGTAACATTATTGAGCGAGCCTTCGCTGTCCTGAAAATGCGCTGGGGGGTTTTGCGCAGTGCGTCCTTTTACCCAATTCAAACACAAATCAGATTGATCATGGCTTGTTTCCTTCTTCATAATTTCATTCGCCGTGAGATGAGGGTGGATCCCGTAGAAGCTGCTGTTGATGGTGATGGTCCACCAGTTGTTCAAGGAGAAAATTATGCCGCTCACAACTACGTTGACTGTGTCGAAACATCACCCGAATGGACTGCTCTACGTGACGCCATAGCCATGGAGATGTGGAACAATAGATAGAATCTTTCCTGAATAAATTTGACTTGTTTTGTTATGAAATACTGAGAACTACATTTTGCTTATTAAAGCAGCTTTTGTTGTGTTGATGTTTACATCATTATTGATCATGGCTTATTTTTTTTACTTTATAACTGCTATAATAGATTTGTTGGCTTACTCTCAGCAAATGTCGTCACGGCTCGCCAAGGCTGATCGCATTCCCGAATGTGGGTGTGGGTGGGGAAAGATGGCAATGCGCTGTGCAGGGAAAACCGCAGTCAACGCGGGCCGTTATTATATGAAATGCCCCGCTAATCTCAACCATTCGGGATCCTTTCAATGGCGTGATGAGTACATCCGAGGGATTAGCGGAAGCTCTTATCAATCTTACATTGATGAACGTGTCAATAATCCACGTCTGGGTCAGGAACGTGCACCACCGATTCGCCATGAATTGGAGCATCCATCAGGAGGTCGCCACTATTGCGCCAGAAAAGCTGCTGATGATATGAAGACCCCACTGTTAATTGTCTGTGTCTGTATTTTGATGGTCATTGTAGGAATCTTAATTGGCAAGCTTATGTGAACTAATACTTCATTCAGTAACATATGTCATTGTCGTCCGTTAAGTATGTAAATGGTAGGTAATTATGCTCTACAACTTACAATTTGTATCATATTTTGCTAGGTGAACCTTTGGAGGATCTTCGTACTATGTTTAATTGTGTTGTTGTTTATGTATTATTTCGTATATGGTTTGGGACTAAAATGATGAGGTAAATTTTTTAACCGCTAGTAAATCAAAAAAGGAGTACAATGCAGTTAAGTTGAGTTAATTGACTGAATTTTTTTGGCACGATGGATGAGTAATGGGGGGGTAGATAACTGTCAATCATCCCTATCATGCTAAAAAGACTATGAGGTGGAGTTAATGTTTTTTTTTTGGCTCGATGCATAAGTAATGGGGGTAGATAGATGTCATTTATCTCAATCAATGTTAAACTATCTATTTAATAGACGATACTCACTGAGATGTAACTACAACAACTTACATGTTCCAGTAACTCACCTAAAGCCATGATCATCCCACCTCAAGCATCATACCTATACTATGGTAACTGGTCGCCAGAAGTCGATGAGGTTGTGTTGAACACGATCATCAATCTGAAAAGAGCTACGCGATGGACACTCCCTGACTTCCCCAAGTGGTTCTTGTTGACAGCACAACAACAAGTGCGAGAGAAGATCGACATCCAGTTCACTCGAAGCTAGAATGCTTGTATGGGTCGGATGATGTGAAGAAGGAAAAGGAGGTAACAGTTGTATTGCTATCCGACCGGACTGAGAAGTTATCTGATGACGAGCCAAGTTGCTACGAGGTTAATGAGAACGACACAGAGGTGAACTCGCCAGCTGTATTCCCACCACCAACGGTTCGGCGGAAGCTTTTTCAGGATGAAGTCGAAGCACCTACTGATCGGGAGTCTACAAATGACGTTGGCATATGTTTCATTGACCTCGATGCGGAGGGGAAACTGCACAGTAGGATCATGGGGAAAGGAAGGGAGCTGCCGATCAGGCCCGGGCGAAACAAAGACCATGTTGGCCCGTCAAATATGTCATCCAACGCGAGCTCGTGTGCGTCTAATTCACCAAAGCAGCGGTGGCCGTATATCTACAAAAAACCAAAAGTGTAGAAAGTGTTATATGGATCAGTTCGTGGGTGCCCAATTATCAGCTACGCTAACATATGTTGGATTAAGACCAACTTTTTTGAAGGCCCTACCTTTTGTGAACCGTAGATCACTGATGGATCGTGTAGTAGTGTAAGCTTAGTATGATTATGGTATCATGTTGCTGTGTAGTTTTGTGACGTGGCTAATTTCCAGAGGAAAAGAATGCTATGTTTTGGCCATACTGGCATGTATGGTTATTTATTATCCAATAGGATAAACCTATGAACTACTATTGTTGAATCATCCTCTGTATGCATCAATTTCTGAATGCAATGAACTTCATTCTGTAACACAATCTGGAATCCATTAGTAGATGAAAGGTGGACACTGGTACTACACATGTTTTTTTCTGTTGCACAAAAAAAGGAGTTCGTTGATGGGTACACATATGTGAACGTAGCCTCAAAATTACATACAAAATGCAAGCTACGTTCATACGCCATCAACATCCTAGAGTTTGCCACAAATATAATAACATATGCATCATATATAGCCGCCTAAAGTAAGCAAAGTGGACGGCTGCCAAAAATCAATGCTCGAAATCCAGTCAAGCCCCATTTTCATTGTCCTCGATCAGCATAAGCATGTACCCAAGACGAGTGTCTGATGGCATGCCCGTAAATACCTCCATCCGTTGTGGTTTATCGCCTAGGATATTACACAACCGATACTTCTGGGCGAGTGTGAGACCATCGACAGTACCCAGTTTATCGAACACAACTTTCCTTGCCTCCCCAAGGTCATACTTATACCCAATCCTTGCGGAAATCACTTCCAATCGGGAGTTAGTATCGTGGTGAAGATTAGACAAGAACTCCATCAGTGCACAGTCAGTACCATCGACCTTACGCTTATTACGCGAACCTGACTTTGTCGTGGAAGTTTGCTTGCCGCTGCCCCCAATGCTGGTGTCCTGAGTTCCCACTGGCTGTGAAGAGGGAAATGTATGTTCTGCTTCAAGGTCGTCCAAGCTGTTATTGTAATCATTCTCATTCACCTCTGACACTGCGGCAGCAGGGGGACGCATATGAGCAGCTGCATCATTGACCTGCTCAGCACCACCTCCACAAGCTCGATCCTTGCCGAAGATTAGCTTCCATGATTCCCACAGCGGCCAAGACTTGTGGTGCATAGACTTGGCTTCCTTGTCGGCCTTGTGTAGTGGATAGATGATTAGTTTTATAGAGCAACATTGAAGTATACCTTATCTGATATCGCGAACATACAAGTACTTACCATAACGATTGCTTCCCATTGGTCGTCGTCACATTCGATCTTGTATTCATTGTCAGAATTGAACCCAACGCCGCTCCTAGCAAGTATTTTGCCTAGGCTAGTGTATGACTTCTTCCAAGCAGTTAGCTTCGATGTTACATGAGGCTGTCCTTTGATGTCCGTGTTTGGAAACTCCTTGCGGATGGCGTCCTCGATCCTCCCCAAATAACCAGCCCGGAAGCCATTGTCGGACTTCCACCCTCTCGCCACAAGGTCGATCAAACAAGCAGCCAATATTTCTTCCTCTCTCACCGTCCACATACGACGGGATTGATCCCCTTTGCGAAATTTCCGCCGTGGACTACGGGGCTTAGCTGTGAATATAGTAACAAACCAATCACTACATTGTTGTGCGTTATATGTAACATTACGGAAACAGAGTGATGCAAAATACTAATCGAATTTGACCTTGCGAGGGTTGTCCCACCTCGAACACTCCAGTTCCACTCCGAATCTGACCTTGCAAGGGATTTCCCACCGTGTAACTGTATGGACACAAGAACAACAAAACAACCCCAATAAGCAACTCAGAAATTGGGTAACACCTCATAGCATGAACAATATCTCTACAACCACAGTTAAAACTATCATATTGCTACAACATCGTATGTGCACGCATGTATGGAGTAGTGGAGGTCTTACCTCATTTTGTAGATCCACCTGTTAATGAGATGGGAGTCGAATTTGGGGTGGAAGTGATGCTAACAACACTCTCCTCTATTTGAAGCAATTCCAAAATTTTGAAAGGAACTGAAGTAGCCGCTATTTTTTTCAACAACGCGGGGATTCAATTGTTCAAATTTTTAAAGGGCAAAGTAGTCATTTACATTCGTTTTTTACTATGTTTATTCACTTTTGAAAAAATGTTGACCTCAATCTGGGCCGAACTCATGAAACCCGAACGGCGTAATTAAAAATGAAAAAGGTGGGCCATACTGAATTTAATCTGCTCATGTATTTAATCTGCTCAACTCAAATCGGGCAAACCGAACGGATCCCATTTATGAGGCTATAGAAACACATGAATGAAAAAATCTGCCATGTGAAGTGTGAAAAAGGAGGAAATAAAGCATGAAACTTAGGGATGGGGATTCGGTTGGTTAAACCGAATCCCATTTTTTCCAAAATCTAGAATCGGAACCGCACCCTTTGTCGGTTCGGTTCCTTGAAGAACCGATAGGTCCTAACCGAAAGGCTCTTCGGTTCCACCAAAGGAACCGAATGAGAGAACATCGGCGTGGAGAGTTGGACAGCAGCCTCGTCGGAGAGAGCAGCGCTGTGGAGAGGGCAGCAGTCTCGTCGTCCCCGGCACGAGAGAGAGCAGCGCAACAAGGAGAAAGCAGCAGCCTCGTCGTAGCCAGTGTGGGAGAGAGCAACGGTGTCGGCGTGCTACGAGAATTTAGCTGAGAGAGGAAGATAAGTCAATGTACTTATATCATTATGGGATGTTTAAGTTATTTGCTAATGCTCTATATTTATCTAATACGGTAAGTTCTAAATTTTAATAAACAAAGTAGCTATCATGAGATTAGTTATCTCTTTGATTTGTGTATTCTCTTGTCTAAAATGCATACAAATTATGGGGACATAGAGTTTGAGTTTATGAAATTAAAATGAATCTATAAAAAATCAAAATGAAACACACTAATCGGTTCTTCGGTTCTAACCTTTCGGTTCTCGGTTAGAACTGGAACCGCCTAAATCCTAAACCCACTAACCGGGACCGAACCTTAACCTTATTTTTTCAGTTCTCGGTTAACCGTTAACCGAAAAAATAAGGTTCGGTTCTCGGTTAACCAAGAACCGAGAACCGTTTCCCCACCCCTAATGAGACTTATGTAGTTGGCAAAACAATGTCGTCTACTTCCCCATGTAGTAAAATCTAATCTAAAACCTTATAAAACATAGTAATACACACCTAATAACATCGTCTTTTAATTTAGAACACTAAATAATACGGAAATTAATTATAGACGTTTCCAATCCATAAAATTAAAACCTAACACACTAAAAGCCCAAAATAATGAAAATCTCTATAAACCCTAAATGAATGAGGCCCAATTCAATCTCTCTCTCTTCAGATCTGTGCCTCCACTCTCCCTCTCTCAATCGGCGGAACTCGCCTCGCCACCACCGCCACCGCGCCCATCTCCCTCACTCCTCAGCCTGCTGCCCTCTGGTCGGAGCTGTTGCCGGACATTTTTTATCCAATAATCTCTGTCTTTTTTTTTACCAATGAGTGACTTTCCTGCCAAAACGTGCCACATGGCAAGTCAAAAAACCGGCACTTTTTTATATTGATAGATAATCCTCATCACGAACTCGCCAGTCGCCACCACAAATCGGCGCCTCAACCGCCGGCGACCCGACAACTTCGAACTGTGCTTTTTTTTTTTCCTACTTCTTCCTCATATGGTAATTTTTTTTTTCACGAGTATAATTAGCGATGGGAAAAAACAAGAGTAAGAAAGGCGGAGGCGAAAATCAACAATCTCCTTCAACCATTTTCGTTGCGAATTTGCCGTTTTCATTAACTAACGCTCAGGTAGCTTCTCACATACTTATTTCGTGCTCTTTTGTTTGTTTCCTGTAATATTTGTTATACATGTGTGTAAATATGCACATATTTGTTAATATTTGTCTCTTATCGTATTGACATTAGTTGGAAGAAGCGTTCAGTGATGTCGGACCAATACGACGGTGCTTTATGGTTATGAAGAAGGGTATGCTACCTGAGCTGTTTTTTTTTAATTTGATACTTGTATAGTTTATGCTAGCTTAAACATTTTTTTTCCTTCTACATCTATGCTTCTCATTGCACTTTTTTTGTATGATAGGGTCAACTGAACACCGAGGATTTGGCTATGTTCAATTGTAAGTTGTTTTTGGATTTTGGAGTGATCATTTTTCTGAATTGGCACAAGGTGTGGCTAATATACTGGATGTATAATCTGATTACAGTGCTGTTGTTGAAGATGCTAATCGTGCTGTTGAGCTGAAAAATGGTTCAACTCTCGGTGGTCGAAAGATTGTGGCTAAACTAGCTACACATCGTGCTCCACTTGAGCAACGCCGAGCTCAAGAGAATCAAGGTCTTGTGAGTATGTTATTTACAACGTGCTGTTATATGTAAAATTTTACCGTCACCTAGAGTGTAACTAAATTTATAGTTGGAGTTGATGTGCTAGTTATTGTCTTCTCCCTGTCACGTGAATATGTGATCATTTTGGTGGAGTAATGGAAATGTTTCAATCTATTGTTTTTCTCTCACTCTTTTAGGCCAATCTGAGGAAGCTGGCCAAACAAAGAATGAAAAAATTGTTGAAGCTGCAGTTGCAGACGAAGCCGTTGAAACTGCAGTTGCAGGCAAAGCCGTTGAAACTGCAGTGGTAGACAAAGCTGTTAAAAATGTAGTTGCATACAAACCTGAAAAGACTCCAAGTATTAAAGGAAAAGGTTCGGTTTCTGACTGCTCAGATTTAGGGAGTGCTTGGAACTTTAGGGGATGGATAGTGAATGTATTTCATACACCCCTCTTGTAGGGAGTATGTTCCATTCCCGGTTGCAAATGATGACTCATTACCTGACTCAAAAATACCACACTTCATTGCCATTCCCTATCTCCTAAAACCCCAAACCAAGCACATTCCCTTACACGCTCACACATTATATTTCCAGTTGTGATTTCATCACTATCAATTTGTAATGATTAGTTGCTGTGGGGGAGAAAAGAAAAAGGAAGGATGTTTCAACTGCTGCCCCTGCCGAAGCAAAAGTATCAGAAAAGCAAAGGTTTAGTTCAAGCATAACCTACGACGCAATCACTGTAATTAGTTTCAATCTATTGATTCATTTGTTGTGGTCTTAAATTAATGATAAGCAGGGTTGCTAAGACTGTCATATTTGGCAATCTCCTTGATAACGATATGGCCGAGGAAGTTCATCTTATAGCAAGAGAGGTTGGGACTGTATGCTCTGTAACTTACCCACTTCCAGAGGGAGAACTTCAACACCATGGTAATAATAAACCTGAAGAAACTCAATATTCAATCATGATTCATGAGGCATATGATTCTCAGTGATCTCTCTGTTTCATCCTTTTCTGGCTTTTACAAGCAAATGGTACTGATAGTAGTGTGAATAATATAAACAAGTTGCGATTTTAAAGATTGCTACCTGCACCAATTAATTCCAAAAAATCGGAGAAAATTATTTCCGTTCCACAAGATAGTGCACACTAGGTTGCAGTATGGGATTTCATAAATATTAGATAGAATGTTACCAGTAAATTCTGTTTCATTTCCTACCTTATAATTTATCATGTTCTTTAGCCTTTGAGTGCCTGTATATGGTATTGGTGTGGTAATATCTACTTGTTTATTTCAAAATTTTCAGGGTTAGCTCAAGATGGATGCAAAATGAATGCTTCCTCTGTACTTTATACAAGTGTAAAATCAGCTCGTGCGTGTGTTGCATTACTACACCTGAAAGAGATACAAGGGAGATCTGTTTGGGCACGCCAACTTGGTGGGGAGGTAGAGATACATTTTGTTCTCAGGATTTTCCCATTTGATGTGCAAATTGTGTGGCAATTTTGTACTCCACTTGATAAAAAATGCACTAATATGGACTTCTGTTTCACTTGTTGTATGGATTTTTACCATGTCTCTAAACTTAGCATTCTTGTTGTGTAGAACATGTCTTTGGCTGTTGGGTTGATTGGTAGGATTTTAATGTGTCTCTAAACTTTGGATATTCTACATGGCTACTTTATGCTAACAAGTTTAACTATAAAAAATAAATTTGGATTTTGTTTTATTGGTTTTGAATTCTGGCTTGTTCCATTGTTCAGTACTAGTCAGCTTATAGCTGTTCCCTATCGCATAACTTAAAAGCGCAATGTAGTTTGGCACCAATGTTAATCTTCTTGGTTCCACCTTAATAGATATGGTTATTAAATTTTTGAAATTTGTGAACCTGGCAACCACAAAGTTGGTCTGTGTCATAATTCTTTAGGGTTAATTTTTCCTCTTTTTTTTGCTGAACTTTTTGTCTCAGTCCTCCTAAATGTCACACTATGCAAGCAGGTCTCTTGATTGCATATTAGTTTTCTGGTTGTTTGTAATACTTGGATTGCTTTAAGCTGTGTAAACGTTCTATTGTACGGGTTGAGTTTGGTCAAATCTGGTTCTGAAAATTACCGGTCATATTCAGGTTGAGATTCCAAACTATGGCATCTTTTGTTTAATCGTTACTGAACTTGTTCTATCATTTACTCCATATAAGATGTTCTGCTTTCTTGGCTTAACCTGTATGTTTTGTAGCTTGTACATTTATATTCTGGTTGCCACTTATTCCTTCAATTCCTATTAGACATCATACATTGTTTCTTCTGGACGCCTTATCATGATTTTTGACCAAAAAATATGTGTTGTACCAGGGCTCTAAAACTCAGAAGTGGAAGCTTATTGTGAGAAATCTTCCATTCAAGGTTCTTGTCATATACTCAGATATTTTATTTTGTAGGTTTGATAATCACTGGTCTGTTATACTTTTGGAGGATCTTTCTCGGTAATTGGTCATTCTTGTCGACTATTGCTTTGCAGGCTAAAGTGGCTGAGATAAGAGAGATGTTTGGTACTATAGGATTTGTATGGGATGTAGTTATTCCACAAAATCCAGGGACTGGGTATTCCTATGAAAATTTGTCTCTTTGATTGAGCTATTCTTCTCTTGACCTGCATTTACTGTTTTACTTATTCTTTGCTTCTATTTTCCTTTTACAGGTCATCCAAAGGATTTGCATTTGTTAAATTCACATCAAAGCAAGATGCAGAAAAAGTATGTTTTAATGAAAGAAACTTGATATGAAATTTCCTGTTCAGTACTGTAGTCAATTGGCCTAGGAGGTATCTTGTCATTTTTTTTATAGATAAAGAACCCAAAATAAAGAAAGAGGATAGCTTCAAGATTGGTGATTGAGAACATAAAACTTGCCTAATGCATGAGGTTCAGCTTGTATGATGAATAATGTACCTAATGTAGTAATATCTTGATGCATGCACAGCCTGTGCTGTTGTTGCCTGCTGCTATTATTCTCCAGGGATTTGTTGTAAGTTTTGATGGAAAGATAATCTTGTGCTTGGGGTCATACATGCATAAATAATATGAAAACATGTGTGCCATATATGGATTTGGGGAAATGGTAGAAAAGTGTTTAAATCTGTGTTATATATAACGTGCAGACTTTCTGGCTTCCAAAATTCTGCTGTAAACATTAGGCTTTTCAGAACATGATAAGTACGCTACATCTTTGATTTCACTCGCGCAGGCCATCCAAAAATTAAATGGGAAAAAAATTGGTAAAAGACCAGTTGCTGTTGACTGGGCTGTTTCAAAAAAGATCTATGCATCTGGAAATAATACTTCTGCCCCCACAGGAGATGGTATTCTACATAGCTTTCTCATGCTCTCTCTATCTTATTCACTTTCATCTCTTTTATAATTGAACACTCACTCTCCATGAGTTTTTATTTACCCAGTGCTTTATTCTGCTAGTAATTTTATGCAGTGGGTTTAGCTATCTTTTATTTGTAGTGCACACTGGCCACTGCAACACTGCATAAATTTACCATCTTGTTTTTAGTTTTTTGTACTTTATCACTTAGTTGGTAGCCTTATCTTCGGTACTAGTTAAGATGGCATTTTGGATTTGGATACTAAGTTAAACTCAGCGTGAGATTTATTTTTTTTTGCAGAGGAGGAAGGTGATGGAAGCAGTAGTGAATCAGACGACAATGATGTAGAACCATTTAGAAAATCTGAACTGGATGGTGATAATTCTGCTGATGAGTCCGATTCCTTTGACAATGAGAATAAAAGTGAAATTAATTTTGAAGAAGAGGCGGAGATAACAAAAAATGTACTTCAGAACATTATTTCGTCATCTTCTGGAAATGTTGTTGGTGGTGATGACTCAGAGCTATCTAAAGGAAACATTGATAAACCCTTGTCAGTTGAAAGTAAGTCATCTGATGTATTGGGCACCCAGGTTGCCACCACCACTAGTGTAAGTGAAGAAAAACCTAAAATAACATACCCTCAAGGGGAAGAAGAGTTGCAGCGAACGATTTTCATTAGCAACCTTCCCTTTGATATCACCGTTGAGGAAGTGAAACAACGTTTTTCTGCATTTGGTGGAGTGGAGACCTTTATGTTGGTTCTTCATCCTGTAACAAAGTAAGGATTCTGCATTTTATTTTATGATTTACTATTATTTAAATATAATCAAGGTTTATGTAAACTTATCATCTCTGCAGGCGCCCAAGAGGAACTGGATTTCTCAAGTTTACAACAACAGATGCAGTTAATGCTGCACTATCAGCAGCCAACACAGTAGCTGGTCTGGGGATCTTAATCAAAGGCCGGCCAGTGAAAGTTCTTAAGGCTCTGGACAAAAAAACAGCTAATGATAAGGCACTAGATAAGGCAAAGAAAGAGGATGGTGACCACCGCAATGTATACCTGGCTAAGGTTCTCTCCAGATTCTTCTACTTTCCTATCAGTCGTCTTCTTATTAACATTTGAATGTTTATATAGAACACAACAATTTATATATAGTTCTCTTATGCTAATTACTAATAACACCCATATTTACGTTTGGTCAATTCTCGACAGGAGGGTTATATAATGGAAGGAATGCCTGCTGCCGAAGGAGTTTCAGCAAGTGATATGACAAAAAGGAAGAAGTAAGTGTTACTCTTCTATAAATATGTTCAGACCAGAATTTGAAAACATGGACATTTGTATGATTACATGAAAAGTGCATAAATTAAATAGTTCTTTGTTCCACCAACTATCGGTATAATTGTTACCTTCCAGACTTGAAGGTTGCTTCTTATGTGCCTGAAGCCTGTTAGGCTATTAAAGAGTGAAAAAACATCTACTAAGTGAATAAGATCCGATATATATCAAAGATTAGTATCACTGATAGAATTGGTTATGCATCTTCTGTAATAAGCACATTTTTTAATGTGCTTGATGTTTGTCATATTATTCATACCTAGCTGTATTGGTTTCGGAAACTAAAAAAAATATTGTTGTTCCTATCTTGAGTTATTTTTCTTTCCTTAATTTTAGTACGATGGAGCTAATATGTGTAGTGATAGTTGTTTTTCTCACTTTTCATATATGATGATCCAGCTGTCTCATATTGTAGGTTGCACGAAGATAAGATGTCTAAGCTTCAATCTCCAAACTTCCGTGTATCAGACACAAGGCTTATTGTATACAATGTGCCAAAGACTAAGAATGAAAGAGATTTGAAAAAGCTTTTTTTGAATGCAGTAATTTCTCGTGCAACAAAGCAAAAGCCTGTAATTCGACAGGTTGGAGCCGTTATTAGTAGCTAATGCAGTTATTGTTGATTTGTTTATTTTTTACATCTTATTTATTGAATTGTTTCTGCAAGTAAAGATAAAGATCTTGAAGGATTCAAAAGTCCGAAAAGAAGGTGAAAAAAGTCGCCCACGTGGAGTGGCTTTCTTAGAGTTCACAGAGCATCAACATGCACTCGTGGCCCTGAGAGTTCTCAATAATAACCCTGGTCAGTCTCTCTATCAATTACTACAATACTCAATTACGGTTTTAGATGAGTACCACGATAATATCTATCACCGGAACTTTTGCAATTTGTCTCAATAAAATTAATGCAACATTCTTGATGGCTTATAGAAATCTTCGGACCTGAACATCGCCCCATTGTGGAGTTTGCACTAGATAACGTGCAGAAGCTGAAACTTCGGGCAGAAAAGATTCAAGCACAGCAACTTCAGGGTCCACACGACGCTAGAGGGAATTTTGGGCAAAATAATACTCATTCAGGCAGAGGGGGTTCCATTGGAAACTCTAACCCAAGAATACACAATTTTAGAGACGGAGATGCCTCAGTGAGGACTTACGATAACAAAAGAGGGGAACTGGCGAACAAAAGCACCGAAGGAATGGTGGCTGAGGAAGGCGGCAAGAAATGGCAGAAAGGTCCTAGAAAAGTTTCAAAGAGCAGAGTTCCTCCTCCCGAGAACCAGTCCAACTCCAACATGAATGTTTCTGGTCAGAGGAAAGGTAGGGAGGCTGGTGGTCAGGAGCCTATACAAAGCAATACCGTGACTAAGAAAGAAGGAAGAGATACCGGGATGCCAAGAAAAAGAATGCCTCGTGAGCAATTCGATCAATCAACGGAAGGTGATGGTGGTGAGAGGAACAGGAAACGCAGGAAAAGAAGCGACCCAGTGGGGCGCGATGTAACGGATAAACTGGACAAGCTGATTGAACAGTACAGGTCCAAATTCACTGGAAGCAGTTCTACCCAGTCTGATGGCAAAAAGCAAGGCACTAAGAGCCTTAAAAGATGGTTTCAGTCATAATCCTCGGTGTTTACCTATTTCAGCTGTATGCTTGTTTCCTTGAAATTTTGATCCAAATACACTTTGTTGTAACATGAAAAAAAGAAAATTAACAAAACTCATTTTGGCTATATATCAATGGAGAAATATATCAATGGAGAAATATATAAGAAATAAAAATCTTCCTTCGAGACATATTATTGTATTGTTGAAAATATCATACACGTTTTGGCTATACGATCTATTATGTATGTTATGATATGTACCGCCGGATGTAGCCTTTATACTTAAGCGTAACCAATATATTTAAGCAAAATCTCATTGGAATGATTGAAAAAATGTCAATACTATTCTCAAATACTTTAGATGGACTATGCTCAGTTAGAGATTTCTAAGGATTCTCCAATTAAACTATAAAATGAAAATTATTCCTACATCGAACTGATGTTCATGATTTGATCAAACATTTCAAACGAATAACTTAACATATTCCTACGTGTTTTCTGTAGGTTGCATTTAAACGCTCGACATATAAAAATTAAAATTTGTGTACGTCATTTCCACGGCTTGAATTAGATTTTTTTTTTTTTTTTTTTGTAATTAGATGTTGACAGAGTTATTAACAGAGAAATTTATGCTTAATTTCCTGGGTCCTACTTAACACTCTAGTCACGAATTCACACTAATCTTCCGATTAATAACATCAGTCTTTGTAGATATGCTATTTTATTCAGTATTCCACTTATAAGATAAGATTAGTATGAAAAGGGATATACAACCAAAAATATTATATTGGAAAATGGGTGTCAATAGTGGTGAATGACATCAATATGTAGGTCCAAAGAGTAAATTATTTCATGGACAAAAATATTACATGGATTTTTGTAGGAAAGTCAATAAAGAGATTTAGAATGCGGATGTGGCTTTAGTAATAAAAAAAATAGAACATCAATTTTTTACGTGGTGAATTATTTTTAACATATTGTGAAGTAGTGAGGAAATTGGGTAGAACTTACTTGTGGGACAAACGAAGTCATTTGGATGTGTATATAAATTACTCCATTTGTGAATAAGAAGAAGAAAAGCAGAAACTAGAGAGAAAAGAAAAAAGAAAGAAATGGTGAGTGAAGTAGTAGCAGAAAGAAAACTCTACGAGGCAGCATCAAAAGGAGATGTCACAACACTTGTACGGCTACTTGAAGAAGATCCATATCTTGTTCATGGAATCTCGTTTCCATGTTCGAGAAATCTTCTACACATAGCGGCAATGCATGGACAAACATCCATCGTTGAGGTAGTCGTTAACCTTAACCCGCAGCTAGCTTGGATTTTAGACTCCCAGAAGTTGTCGCCTCTTCATATTGCGGCCATGAAAGGACACGTTGAGATTTGTCAAAAGCTGTTATCAGTAGCTCCAGAGGCTTGCTGGTGGCGAGACTGTCATGATATGAACCCGGTTCATATTGCAGCCATGAAAGGCCATGTTGAGGTCTTGGAAAGTCTTTTCCAAGAGAGTCTTTCGCCTGCTATGGAGAGGGTACATCGCAGAGAGACCGTGCTGCACTTGTGCGTGAAACACGGCCAGCTTAGGACTTTGAAGGTTTTGGTAGAGAAGTTGGGAGAAGAGCTTGTGCATGCTATTAACGAGGATGGGGAGACAATAATGCATTTGGCTGTGAGGTACAACCAATTTGAGGTAATTAAACCATCACTTCATATTTTCTATGTATTCATTTTTAAAATACCATTACAAAAAACTTGCATCTTACCGGCGGAAACCATCCAAAGTCCAAAGAGCAAAATATCTGTCAATAAAATTATCGGTAGATTCTATTTTCATCGATATATGTTAATGTTAGTATGCTTTGAATCCGTATAGTTTGCTGCTAGTTGAACGAGGGTCTCGCTATTACATGTTTCTGTTTTAAGTCTTAATTTTGTATTGGGCCTAGCCTAGAGATATCAAGTGGGCCGGGCCGGGCCCGCCGAGGCCGCCTATATTGAGGCCCAGCCCAACCCAGGCCCAGGTCTGAGGCAGGCTGGGCTGGACCGGGCTTTTTCTAATTTTGCTAAGCCCAGGCCCACTTTCCATGTGGGCCCGGCCCGAGCTGGGTTGGGCTTTGTTTAAATTTTTTTTTTAAGTATTTTAAAGATATCCTAAATGTATGTATAGGGATGTAATCCATTGCTAGCTAATTACCAATCCCAAATTGAGACCAATTTTCAACCATTAGATTAGAAGATCTTGTGGTTAATATAATGCCAAGTGTAATATATTTTAAATTTAAATAATTATTAATTAAATTAAAAGGGTATTAATGTCAAATCCTATATGTAGTAATTATAACTAACTACTTTCTCTCTCCTCAAAATCATCTCAAATCTTTAAATTTACGTAACTCTCTCAATTTAAATTATTTTTTCGCAAAAAATATATCAAATTAAAGATAATTTAATAAGGATTCAAACGAGATCTCAATTGCATATGTTCCGACGACGTTCGAATGATAAAATTTAATATTTTTTATTTTAGTTTTCGTAAATGTTGATACCCAGATTTTTATCAACAAATGCATCAAAAAATCTCAATAAAACCATGTAAAAATCTCAATAAATATGTGTTGATATTTTCTTGTACTAATGTTGATATTCTTATATCATATTGTTGATATTTGTAATACACAATGTTGATATAAAAAAACACCCACGAAAATTATCATATGATGACATAATGACGATATTACCCTTTTGTTGATATTTTGTCTACTATTTATTGAGATTTGTGAGCTTTAATCTCATCCACTCATTTTAAAATCCAATGGTGGAGATTTAGTCTTGATTTTGGATTAGGGTGCTATAAGCATTAGAATAAGACCCTGTATGTATATGCAAAAATAAAACATATAACTTTATTTTTATATCTCAGTAACTAAATCTAAATTTAATAATGTGTTTAAGTTCATTTATTGACTTTGTATCAACAATATTTTTCATGTTCTTTATTCTATTTAAAAGTAAGTGTATAACTAAAGGAATAATCAATATTGTTAGTTTTGTTAGTAGATGATGACATATGGGTTGATATTGTATTTTTAAAGCTACAAGTATATGAACTAACTAACAAATTTAAAGAATTCTACAATCATCATCATATATTAAGGTTTGAATACGTAATATTCTTAAAGATAAACTTCAGAATCATCTTTTTTACATCTTGGATTAAAAAAATTATACTCCCTCCGTCCCTGAAAATTTGTCACCTATTTTCATTTCCGTCCGTCCTAAAAATTTGTAACCTTTCACTTTTATCATTTTTTGTAGTGGACCATACATTCCACTAACTCATTCACACTCACATTTTATTATAAAACTAATATATAAAAGTAGGACCCACATTCCATTAACTTTTTCAACCCATTTTCTATTACATTTCTTAAAACCCGTGTCGGGTCAAATGGTGACGAATTTTGGGGAACGGAGGGAGTAAAAGAAAATTAGATGTAATCAAGATTGAATGTTTCATACATGATTTAGTTGGAAACTTATGTTGATATTAAACTATTACTACTTGAGTCCATTCAGAGACATCCAAAATATTGGAATGATATAGACAAAATTAACATGTCTCGTACACAAGATGACATGCATAAATAGAGAAATATACTATTATTAGTGATTAATCACCTAATCACGTTTTAAAAAAACTAATTATAGAAGGTAGGTCTCTGATGGGCCCGGTCCTGGGCCGGGCCTGGGCTTGTCCTGGGCCTGGGCTGGGCTTCGAATGGTCCTGGGCCTAGGCCGGGCCTGGGTTTGCAAAATGACCCAATTGGAGCCCATTTCAACTAATGAGCCCAACCCAGGCCCGCTTTGTTTCGCTTATGGGTCGGGCCAGGGCTGGGCCAACCCGGCCCAGTTGACAACTCTAGCCTAGCCTGTCGTCTGTGTGCCTATTTATATAGAAGTAGGGCGCACCAATGCTGGAATAACTGCTCTATTCTGTCACAACAGTTAATCCGCCAATAAAAGTTTTAGCAGCCAAAAATTTCAATGGTTTCATTTCCCGTATTTTATTGTTTATGACAGACTGTACAATATTTAGTGGAAAACATCGAAATAAAGAGCCAAACATTCAATTCCATGGGCAAAACAGAAGCACAAATCTTGAATGATTCCCCTTGGAACATAACTGAGAGTTATTCTGAAATCAAAAGAGTCTTGTCAAGTTTGAAAGCAGCACCAATTCACAATATGAAGTTGGCTGACTCGTTGATGATGTTGACCGCATCGATAGCATTCCAAAGCACGGTGAACCCACCTGGTGGCGTGTGGCAGGATGACACGCCATCACACAAGGCAGGTGAGGCTGTGATCGCATACACTCATCGCCACATATACGATTATGTGGTAGAATTGAACGTGATAGCATTCTGTTCATCCCTCATCGCACTGATAGTGAACACCGATGGAAAATCTGATATGTCTAACCTGAGGATGGGTTGGTCTGCTATGAATTTGGCGGTGTTAGCTATCACGTTGTGTTATGCTACATCGATAGTTGTGATCACTCCAGACCCGATAGAAAAATCATTGGAACTCGCCCTCTATATTGATGTTGTCTTATTAAAGAGTTGGTACATTACCATGACTACTTACCAGGGAATGTTTCTTCCTCTAAGAGTGTGTTATTTCATCTGGAAGAGAAAAATAAGGCGTGCAGAAGATCTTACGACTGATCCTATGCACAAACGCATCATCTATCGTATCTTCCAATGTTTGGAGACGTGTATGTTCCAACGTTTGGAGACGTGGTGGCTTCGTTGGGGACCCATTCTCAATTTCTTTTTCTAAATGTTTCGTATATTTACCTATGTTTTATTCGAGATCTTTGTATTTTTGACTTTGATGATGGAATGAAATTTATTGTGGCAAATAACTAGAATTATTAAAGCGTTGTTGTGTGTCAATATAATAAAACTCAATCCGATAAAGTCTAACTTAAATATGAGCATCGCCAACAAGAAGAGGTAAATGAAACAGGTATAATATCTAGTTACCTTATCATAAAGTGAAATACTCACTCCGTTCCATAGTAATAGAGACGCTTCTTTTCAGCACGGAGATTAAGAAAAATTGTGTTAGGTGAGTTAAGTAAAGAGATAATAAAATGGAAAATGAAAAAGGTAAAGAGATGAAAAGAGAAAAAAAGTAAGAGAGAGTAAAGTAGGTGTGGAAAAAAGTGTTGATTTTTACTAAAAAGGGAAATGACTCTATTATTATGAAACGTACCAAAATCGCAAAATGACTCTATTAGTATGTAACAGAGGGAGTATATCCTTCCAAAAAATAACACATTCCAAAAGATAAAGGTATATAGAAAGGTAAATTTTTAAAAAAATAAATAAAATAATACTCCCTCCGTCCACTAAAAATAGAACAATTTGTGTATGACATGAGTTTTAATGTAGAATTGGTAAAGTAAGAGAGAAGAGAAAAAAATAAGAGAGAATGGAGAAAAGTAAGAGAGAGGAGAAAAAGTAAGAGAGAAATAATGTTAGTGGAATGATGTGTGAGGTTATTATTTGTTGAAAATTTTCCATAAATGATTGTGCTCTATTTTTTGTGGACGGCCAAAAATGGTAGTTGTGCTCTATTTTTTATGGACGGAGTGAGTATTACAGAATGGATTAAAAAGTATAAAGTGTAATACTGAAAGTGCAGGTTTTCGGTGTTGTGTTAAATTAAGTGTGCGTCCAACTGACCAGGATGAGAATCCCAACCAAGCTGAGTCGTTGGCACGACGACCGGAACCTGGTATCAAATAAATTCCTCAACCCACTTCTACTGGCTAGTATAGTGGAGGTAAGGGTCGAATCCTACAGAGATGGACATGTTCGGATAATTGTGGTGATAATCTGAAGGGTTTTGGTTAGCTACCACGCATTTGGGGTTGAGTTCTACCTAGGCGGAATTTAAAGATGGTACTCTACTGACTAGTGGGCGTGAAAGTGACCGACATATGGTTGTGTACGTGAAAATAGGGGACAAGGTGTCTCAGGGACAGGTGGAAAGTAGACAGTTACTAAATAAGGAAATTTAGAACAGCAGGAGATATGTGGTGGCTGGGTGGCAACTCTGACAGGTTCAGGTTTGGAGGGTACAAACTTAAATCAAAGGACAAAAGTAAAAAGTAACTAAAAAGCAAAAGTGGTCCTAGAAAAAATGGATTGTGATGTTTTCTTCTTCAACAAGTATGCACAGAAATTATATGAACACAAACTCCATGGATAAACTCAGATTCACAACTTCAAACATAAGATCCATCAATTTAAAAGCTTAAACTCAAAGATTAGCGGCTAATAACTCCAGATTACTCCTACTGGCTAACATGCAAGGTGGTAACGGGAACGCAAAACGAGAAACTCATGCACGAAAACTTAAACTGAGACATGAACTTGAAATTCCAATTAACAAACTCCATGTCTAGCCTACTCAAACGAAGACATGCGTAAACAGTTAGAAAATAAACGCGATTACTAGATCTAACTTTCCTAGGCAGAATGAAGCAGATTCAAACCAAAGAGAGATGCGTAAAACAAACTTCATAACTAAAACGTTTGGATCTGAACGAAATACTTCAAAAGGCAACAAGATTTAAGTTTGCAACAGATCCAATGACGAAAGCAAGTAAGATTAAACTAAGAAAGTGAGTAAAGATTGTTTTTGCCACTCTGGGCGATGAAACTGCTAGTGCTATGGATGAACTGGCTGGAACGGTGGATGATGACTCTCCGATGGACGTCTGGAACTTCAGGTGACCATGGCTGTGGCGAGGAACGAGAAGAATGTGGACAATGCTGAAGGAACTGATCTTCGAGAGAGAATTCTAACTAAGTGTAGTGGTTGGACTCCGAACTAAGAACTCATTCTCTCTCTCCAAGTGGCTTTTTTTATAGGAAGGCTTGCCCTTGCCTTTAGGGTAGACTTCCTTCGCGAAATGACTCTCTTGCCCTTGTCTATGGTTGATCATCCCAGCAATCCTTCTTCTCCATCTCGAGCCTTTTCTCTGGCATGCATCCTGGTCAGTATTGCACCCTTATAGCACTCTTTTCACCTGAGTTATCCGAACCGTCTCCTACTGACTTGGACCCCTTTATCCTGCACACTTAAGCAACTTCTTTGCGGATAATACATGCAAATCACGACATACTGAATAGTAACCAAGGCTAAGAATACGACTTATCAAATACCTTCTCCCTCGGAGAATGATTTTTTATGAAAAAAGGCAAATATGGTAGTTAAGATTTTACCTCTCCATTGACGGAGAAGTAAAAAATACATCTTTAAAATAGAAAAATGTATAATAACTTTTTAAATACCTTTCCCCATAGAGAATGATTTTTAATAGAAAAAAAATAAATATGATAGTTATATGATTTTACCTCTTCATTTACCTCTCCTAGTGGAGACGCTCTTAATAAAACCTTTAACTAAACACGAATTTACTACCTTCGTCCCTAAAAACTACAAATTTTTTAATAAAATAGTTAAAGATTACATTACTATACATCATTTTATTAACTAACTAAGTAACGATTTTTCCTTCAATTTCCCATTTTCATATATCTCTCTTATTTATTTGCATAAAGTAAATTTTCTCATGACTTCATGGCCCGGTCGTGTTAGTAGATTTTGTTTTGTACTACATGTTCGAAATCTTTTAAAGTACTAATAGTTATACAATTTACCTTGGGCTTTGATTTGGGCCCCCATTAAAACAAATTGGGCTCTCTATCATATTGGATCCTATTTTACGTATTTATCGGGAAGCAATGGAGTAATAAATATGGGTGGAGCCTAATTTATAGAGGTGGCATTAATGTCTTCAAAATATGATATATACTCCCTCTGATGGTCTTCTCTATATTATTCTTTCCAAAAAAAATTATTTTCTTCCCATTTTAATTATTTATTACTAATATTTTTATAAAATGAGTATTAAAAAAATAAACATCACTCTCATTTAATACACGTTTAACTTTATTTATTTTGTTCTATACCTTTAAAAAATTTATCGATATTTTTAATTTTGCAGTTTTCTTAAAAATCATAGCTCTGATTCCATTGACCATGGGAGTACAGAGTGAAATTAATTTTGAAGGTAGTACAATTCTGCCCTTATGCTTTATTGATATTATGCTTTAGTGGCATCATTTCTCTTTTTATACATGTTAAGAAGTATTCACTCCATTCGCTATTTATAGTTTCATTTTGACTCGACATGAGTTCTAAAAAATTATTTAACTTTGTGAAGTAAAATAGAAAAATAGGTTAATGGAATGCGGGTTCCACTTTTATGGAGTATATTGATTTTATAATATAATGTGATTATAATAATTTAGATGAACGATAAGGTCCATTTACTTAAAATGGAAAAAACAAAAAGACTTTAAAATACGGATATCCCAAATGAAAAAAATGAGACATTTTTCACGAGCGGAGGGAGCACTGTTAAATACATTCAGTATAGTAAAAATTAAGGCATGCATTGTACGCTTTTATTTGCTCATCCAAAATATGCAGAAAAGAGTGCTGATTTTTAAAAGCTTAAAGTAGAAAATTGAGTGCAATTTGGCACAAGAGAGTGAGTTGGAGATTTGTGGTGGCAAGAATTTCCTTTTCTCTATGCTTGAGATAGATAGAGTAGTAGTGAGTACTTTATTATTCTTCCCCTTCACGTTGCCTTGATCATGAGAAGATCATTTAATATAAAATCCTATAACCACCACTCATTTACTCTTCTCTTGTAGTAAGCAATCTAGCTAGCTACATCCCTTCTTTACTTTGTCTCGCTCTTTTGCAGTGTCGTGGTGGGGCTATATAATTTCTCTCTCCATATGTATAGAATAGTGGGCGTGATGCTTATCCTGTTATCTCATTTGGCTTTTTTGGTAGGGCAAGCTCAATAATAGGTTACAACAATGAATGATGGAGGTGGGTTTGATGAATGCCATGGTGTGGTTACTTTACTTGGAATGTGTGAATACTAAGTTGATGCCACATGTCCCCTGAGTTTTTCATATTCTTATCAAGCATCTACAATCATCTACTCTATATGATTAGCAGTGTTTAATTGTATTTAATAATTGATCTTAATTGTATAATAAAATAATATTTTTTTAAAAAGAGACTAATTTATTGGATAGATCAAAACGAAGAAAATGACTATAATTGTGGACAAAATACTACTCCGAATAGCACTCCCCCGTTCCACCATAAATGCGTCACTTTCTTTTTGGGACGTTCCATTATAAATGAGTCATTTCAATTTTAACAAAAAAAAATTTCTCTCTGAAGTATTTTATTTATGCACCTACTTTATTCTTTTCACTCCTCTATTTTCCTTCTCTCGTACTTTCCTTTCTCCATTTTAACTCTCCAAATATCAATTTTTTAAATCTTGTACCAAAAGAAGTGGCTTATTTATGATGAGACGGAGATAGTATTTAATTAAGAGGTATAGTGCAGTGGTATATAATAGTATAGTACTTCATCAATCTCATTAATGTTAATGCATTTTTTGGGTATTGAGATTAAAAAATAAATATATACTCCTATTAAATTAAGTGAAGTAATAATAAAATAAAATTAAATTAAGTAAAGTGTATTTTTTCTAAAAAAATACACTTAACTGTAACGAAACATTCCAAAAAAATATGACCACCACCGGACACCAGTCATGGATTCACAGTTGTTTTAACGGAATAACTTAATTGTAATGAAACATTCCCAAAAAAAAAAAAAAAAACCCGACCACAATTCAAAGTTGTTAGTATCACCATAACGTAACCGACAATATGGATATTGTCAAAACGACTACGCTCTCTTATGTACTTGATCCTATCTATATTCTCCAGTTAGATGGACCATTTATCTTGCTAGGGTTACCAAGCCATAATGTAAGGGCCTAATTAATCGTATTTCGCAACTGATAAATATATTATTTATTCAGTGAGACACATGCATCTATCGATTAACTTCATTTATTATATATGTGCACTTGACAAAAATAAAACAATCAATATGGATGGATTCATATTTTATTTTATAAATCTAAATCAAACTATCGTGGGACTATACCTCCCTCATGCAATGCTTCATGTATAAATTATAAATAAGTAATTAAATATCCATTTCTTTTACTATTTTCCAGATTTCTCCTAATTTCGAGTTAATGAATTTCCATTTTATACCCATTTACATACAATCAGAACGGAATAAAATTTGATAGAGAGTTAGTACTTTCACGCATTAAATTTTGTACATGTCAAAATATTAAAATTATACTATATTTTGGACTGGGTTAATTTTAGATATAGGCCATATAAATAAGGATTTTATTTTTCATACACTGGATTTCGATCCGCCCATGCATATAGTGTGAAATTGAAATTAATACTCCTTTTTATTAGTATTTTATAGTCTAATTTGTAAATTTATTTGTCGCGACAACTTTGGTAAAATTAATTATTGGGATCTTGACGATTATTAAAATTGGTTACAACTAACACTTGACAACTAAAATAATTTGATAGCTCTATTATTTACATGACAAGAACATGGATGATGAATAGATTCAACACCAACTAGCATATGTCCATCAAAATAAATTAAGACTATATAGCTATGTGGGGGTGGCGTGGGTGGGTGTTGGGGTGGGAAGGGGTCCTATCATTATTAATCAATCGATGATTATTAAAGATAGCAAAGTTTCTTCACGGCTTATCATATTAGTCCATGTCGCATTTTATTCATAATCAAATGGAAATTGATCACCGACAGATGATAATAATGTTGTTTTAATTGCCCTCTTATTATAATCTCCGCATCTAATCTAGAATCTAGATCTTAAAATGCTAAACAATATAATGACCCTTGTTTTTCCCTTCTTGATTTTTTTTCTTAGAAAAAAAGTACCTTTACCATGTACTTTAAAAATGAACACTCATAAACCTAATTATTATCTAAATTTTGGACTTCTTGATCAAGCAATTAATAAAGTGGCTGAGGATATAATATTATCATGCTCTGTTATTGATTTAGTCGAGTAACTCTCTGCTCCACAATATTGAAATATTTATATAAGTAACATTTTATGCACGCATTCGCATATATGAGAAAAACATAGGAGTATTTGATGGACTTATTTGAAGTTACGTAGAAAATAAATAAATCAAATTTTAATTTTAAATAATTTAAAAAATTAATGATATTAGTAGTAATTCTTGAAGTAGTATAAAATAGAGTAATGTGTTTAATTCAGAGTAAATGTACATTTAACTTAAGTGACTGTTACTTTGATAAATGAAATCCATTTTTTAGGTTTGCTTTATAAAATTCATGAAAGAGAAAATAAATTTTTGGAGGAAAAATCTAAAGAAATACTCCCTCCGTCCGTGAATAGAAGTCTCGGTTCACTTTTACCATAAATGGTAATAAGGTCTCGCCTTCCATTAACTCATTCCATTCACATTCCACTCATTTCACTATTCCACTAACTTTTTTCCACTCATTTTTCTTAACACTTCTTAAAACCCGTGTTGATAACAAATGAGACTCCCAATAGCGAATGGAGAGAGTATAAGCAATCATTAAAGCGTTCCCTTTTGCTTTTATAAGTGGAGAATCGGGTCTAAAGAAAGCGTTAATCTTCTAATAATAATCAAATTAAAGAATGAGAAGACACAAATACCTAAACGAGCACAGCTTTCCTAATCCATCGAAATCATAATCTCTTTGTCTCTACCTTAATTTTCTGACGCACTAACATGCCTATATTTTCTTAAACTCCTCCAATTTAGTGAAACTGATCCATACATTTTTTTAAAAAAAAAAATTGTGAGAAAATCCAACAAAATATTTATTTTCTTTCACAATCACTCCACCTATATATTTAATTTTTTTTATCATGCATAATTAATAAATATGAAGCAAAAGCAAGAATCAAGGTCCCATCTATCTTGATCTTGACGTGAATGCAGAGACTTGTGTTGTGTGTTGTGAACGAAGAGAGAGATAGACATAATTTACGGATTGTTATAACAATAAATCACTGTCGAAAGTACCCTCTTTAAAGCTGCCCCAAAATTTGAAAGCTTGTGTCAGTAAATCTCAAGAATGGCAGCAGCCGTTTCCAAATATTTTTTACTGTTTCTGCTGCTGAATTCGTTTCCAAATATTTTTTGCACCGTCACCTACGACAGGAGAGGCCTCGTCATCAATGGCAGAAGGCAAATCCTCTTCTCCGGCTCCATTCACTACCCAAGAAGCTCCCCCGATGTAAGAAAACGTCAAGATTCAGCCTTTTCTTTGAGTGTTAAAGCTGAAGCTTTTCACAATGCAGATGTGGGAAGGGCTGATTCAGAAGGCTAAAGATGGAGGATTGGATGCTATTGACACGTATGTGTTTTGGAATCTCCACGAACCTTCTCCCGGAAATGTGAGATTTTTAATTTCTCTTTGCATTATGTTCATGTTTTTGGTGAGATTCTTCTCTTATTGTTGTCTCTTTTTTCTTGTTTGTTAGTACAATTTTGAAGGGAGGAATGATTTAGTTCGGTTTGTGAAGTTGGTCCAAAAAGCAGGGATGTATCTTCATCTTCGCATTGGGCCTTATGTTTGTGCAGAGTGGAATTTTGGGTTTGTTTATCTTTTTTTCTCATGGTGAAAGTGTTTGTAGTTGTAGACTTGTAGTGGTTATGTTCATTGTGTGTTGTGTGTTTTTTTTGGTGGCAGAGGCTTCCCTGTTTGGTTGAAGTATGTTCATGGCATTACTTTCAGAACTGACAATGAACCTTTCAAGGTGAGATTTATGTGCTTAATATGGGTTAGATGTGAAGCAATCGAGTTTCTAAATGTCGAATTTTGCAGAATGCTATGCAAAAATTTACTGAGAAAATTGTTGGAATGATGAAAGCTGAGAGGTTGTTTCAGTCTCAAGGTGGCCCAATCATTCTCTCACAGGCATGTTTATGAACTTGATATTGTTCAAATAGTCCGAATTTGCAACCCGAATCGCCTGGACTGAATTATGCTAGTTGCATATGTAGATTGAAAATGAATATGGTTTGGAAAGCAAGAATTATGGTGGTGCTGGCCATTCTTACATGTCTTGGGCTGCAAAGATGGCTGTCGGCTTAGACACTGGAGTGCCGTGGGTCATGTGTAAGGAAGACGACGCCCCAGATCCAGTGGTAACACATTGTTATATTCCTAACGCTTTCTTGCACATTGATCATTCAAACTTTCAAGGTGTAGCATTATAGTTGTGCGGTTGGTGATGCTTCATAACATTTATCGACAGATCAACACGTGCAATGGTTTTTATTGCGACTATTTCTCCCCAAACAAACCTTATAAACCGACTATGTGGACTGAGGCATGGACCGGCTGGTACATCTGTTATTCACCACTCCCTTTCAATTCTTGACTGAGAATTCTCAATGATGCTTATCATTGTTTTTGTTTTTGTTATCTCGAGGTTTGAAGAATTTGGTGGGCCGATTCACCATCGCCCTGTTGAAGATCTGGCGTTTGCTGTAGCTAGGTTCATCCAGAAAGGAGGCTCATTCATAAACTACTACATGGTAACTGAATACCAATCAAGAATGATAAGCACTATGCAGTTTTAATTCTTACTATTCACATCACTCATCACGACTAGTAAGTAAGCTAAACGATTCACGATAGCCATTCTTGCAATTGAATTGAAGTTGGGCTAAAAACTAGCACATTTGGTTTTAGAGCCACAAAGATTATAGTTGTATTGTGTATAAAGAATATCAAGATAGTGAATCGATTTCGTGTGTGTTTAAAAACATTGTGTAACCAGTACCATGGAGGAACAAACTTTGGCAGAACAGCTGGAGGTCCTTTCATTACAACCAGCTATGACTATGATGCTCCAATTGATGAATACGGTAATAGAACAGCAACGTTCGACTTTTTTCTATGATATGAGATTTTTACTGATATTTCACTGTCTTATCTTTAGGCTTACCTAGACAGCCCAAATACAACCATTTAAAGGAGCTTCATATGGCCATAAAGCTATGTGGGCATGCTTTGGTCGACGCTGATCCTAAAGTAACAAATTTGGGAAACTACGAACAGGTGTGTCGTATTTCTCATTTGATCTGCAAAAACTTGTATGCATTTGGAGCATGCTTTTGAATTTTCATGCCTTCTTGACATCTAATGATTCTTTCTCCAGGCACACGTATTTGCTACAAAGTCAGGCCGTTGTGCAGCATTTTTATCGAATTACCACTGGGACACAAGCGCAAGGGTGACATTCAACAAAATGCACTATGATCTGCCCCCTTGGTCGATCAGCATACTCCCCGATTGCAAGACGGTTGCATTCAACACTGGCACTGTAAGTTGCTTCATCAATCTCCGGTTTTTACTAAAATGATATTTCTGGTGCAGACATGTTCTGCTTGTTTCTTTCATCTGTTTACACCTTTGAGGTTGCAAACTCTAAGTTCATTATCTATTAGTCTGTTGATGCTATCTCACAAATGGATTTTGCACCATGTAGATGAGATCAAAAAAATCTTTGCCACAAATGTTGCCTACAAACGTCCCGATGCTCTCGTGGGAGTCATTCAATGAGGACATATCCTCCAGCGATAGCGATGCAAGAATTACAGTTTTTGGTCTTTTGGAGCAATTAAATGTCACTAGAGATGCTAGTGACTATCTATGGTATACGACCAGGTAAATAAAAACACACGATTCTCTCCATTTTCTCCGAGAGATTTTTGCAAGAACCCCACAAAACTCATATGGTCTACCTCTCCGTGCAGTGTCCAGATAAGTCCGAGCGAATCTTTTCTACATGGAGGGCAGGGTCCGGTTCTCTCAGTAAATTCTGCAGGCCATGCTTTGCATGTTTTTGTAAATGGAAAATTCTTAGGTGATAATACTTACTCGATCTTTTTTGTTGTTTATTACAAGAAATGCGATATCTAAACGTGAGATGGCATGTTCCCTTATTGCAGGATCAGCCTTTGGAACTCAAGAAAACAAAAAGTTCACTTTCTCGAAATCTGCCAATTTCCACGCTGGAGTAAACAGCGTCGCGCTGCTTAGTGTGAACGTTGGGTTACCGGTTTGTTTTTCCGATCCTTTCCTTCTAAATGCATGAAAGACATTGTATCCTCACTTGATATAGCTTCTTGTTTCGTTACACTGATACGATTGTTTCTTTCCCATACAAGAACATTGGCCACCGTTTTGAAACATGGAGCACTGGAGTCCTCGGACCTGTTACCTTACACGGGCTAGACCATGGTACACGGGACTTGTCACGACAAAAATGGTCTTACAAGGTTCGTATTTTACTTTACTCGTGCTTGTAATTTAAATCAAGCACAAACTTTAAATGAGAGACTTATGCCTTTTTTGCTTTTCAGGTTGGAATGAAGGGAGAAGCCATAAACTTGTATTCGCCAAGAAAAATATCGTCCGTTGAATGGATGAAAGCATCTCTCGCAGCAAACAGGCAACAGCCACTAACGTGGTACAAGGTAACACGTTAGGACCAGCTATAACAATGTGTACTAAACAAATCCACGTTGACTTGGGCTTTACTCTGCCACCATATTTGAATTGAGATCATCTTCCCCTTTAAAGGGCCTTATAAGAGCACTCTTCTTGTTTGAAAGGCTTACTTCAACGCACCAAATGGGAACGAGCCGTTGGCTTTGGACATGATTAGCATGGGAAAGGGGCAAGTGTGGATCAACGGGCAGAGCATCGGAAGATACTGGACAACCTATGCGAAGGGGCAATGCAGCGGTTGTAGGTACGAAGGAACGTATCGACAAGGAAAGTGCCAAGATGGATGTGGGAAGCCAACACAAAGATGGTATGTAAAATTTATGTTGAAAGCATACATTTATTGTTGAATTATGATTTTATTTATAAATATGATGGTTGTTTGTGTAGGTACCATGTTCCAAGGTCATGGCTGAAGCCAACCCAAAATTTGTTGATTGTTTTTGAGGAAATTGGTGGTGATGCTTCCAAGATTTCCCTTGTTAAAAGATCACTTGCTTATGTATAGAATATAAGACTTAGAAGAATAGATTATTATAAAAAATTAAGCCCCAAATTTGAATACTCCATTCTTTGTAAATTATGGATATTCTTGAAACACTGATGTAATATGCAAGGAAAAGAGGAATATTTGATTTGTAAATTATGGATATTCTTGAAACACCAGTGTATTAGTATTATGCAAGAAATTAATGTCCATATTTATCAAAAAGGTTCTCAAATTATAATATTTGTATCAAAATGAGTACCAAACAAATTCTTTTCACACCACATTACACCCCAAACGAGTTTTAATATAGGTGCGGACAAGTGACAAGCATAAATAAATTAAGCACGCCACCATTTTTTCCTTTTCTGGGTTCTTAAATAAAATTTTAAGACAATTCATTATTTTCTTAAAGAAAGACTTATATTTTTAGCTTTTGAATTTTGTTATAATAATATTTGCGGTCAATATTTTTAAAAATATTATTACACGTCTTTGAACTTTGATGTAATATTGATATAAAGATTTTTTGTATTTTTTCAAACTTGAAATTTTCATAGACCAAAATGTCGTTATGCCTTAAGAGCTATTTTTGTTAAATTTCTTTAATTGTTATCCCTTCTCTTATCCCCTCTCTTATTATCTCTTCTTTATGCTTCAAATTAAATAATAATTATATTATGATTCTCTCTTATCTGCATTTCTTTCTTATCTGCATTTTGTCTTTCTCCTTCACAATATGTATACTAAATTATTTAAAGAACAAATAAGAGAGAAAAAAGAAATAAAGAAGATGAAAGAGAGAGGAGATATAAAGGGAGGAAATAAGAAGAGATGATATAGAAAAAGTAGGGAGATAAAAGATAAAACTATAATACGATATAAAATTTAGTCTTTAAGGACTGAAGGATATTTTCATAAAAAAATTAAAAAGTATATAAAAAATTTCTTACAAGGATATTGCATTAAAGATTAGAAATGGGCAATAATATTTTGAAATGAATAAGATCCACAAATAATACTATAACAAAGTTGACGGACTAAAAATGAAATATTGTTCTTTCTTTCCTACAATATACTCTTTTGTGCCATTTTCTTTCTTTTATGCATAAACTTAAAGAAAGTTGTTTGGAGTAATTTAATGGCAAATGTTTTAATGTTAATGACCTATTTTTAATTAATGAGGATTTTAAATTTCATTTCATTTTACCACAAATTTAAATTTAATAATGATATTTGTATTTGTTCGAATTAAATAGAGGGTGTTTAATTTATTGTTCTTTACTTGCTTGTTCCTCTCTCTTTCCATTCCTTTAAGTGACAAATTTTTCCTTTTTGGATGTCCTTCTCTAATTAACGTATTTTTTAATATGAAAATATCATTATTTGTAGTTAATTTTTTTTCTCTCCACTATGCTCATATGTCTAATGTGAAATGTTCCACTAAAAGTAAGAGCGAGAAAGTATATTTTTATAAACATGATGCTTATACATGCAGATAAGTGTTGTGGTAAGTTTAGTCTGTATGTCATCCAAATAATCATATTGGTTGTCGATCATAGATATAGAATCACTGTTGATACAAACAAAATATATAAGTCAAATCACTGCGATCATAAGTGCAACACAAAGATATATAATTACTATCGTCACAAGCACACCAGATATACCAAAACACTGCCAAATCACCAACATGCACGATTAAATTGAAAAAATCTCATCATGAATTGCTATTAATATGATCATCAAATTCTGTCAAATCATCATCGACCATCATATAGACAAAAGAATCCATCTCTTCATCCAATTCTACGCCTCTCTTCGACAACATTCTCACATTCTTCAGTTAATGGATTAATGAAAAATCTCGAACTAAATCTCAAAATATACTTTAAGAGATATAAACTTCACTAACTATTTACCGTGGCAATCTTTATGATTGGATAAACCTATTGAATTTGTATCATACTACAAAATTACCATAGGCATATGGAGTATAAATTTATTCTTAAAAAATGATTCACTATAATTTTCAATTTTTCCTTTTGTTATGTCCATAAATTAGTTTATTTTTATTTATAAAATTTTCACTCACTCATTTTGTTATTTTTAAAAAAAAAAATCTCTCCTATTTTATAAATTGAATATCGCATCTTTCCTAAATAAGACTATTTATAAATAGATAGAAATAATTGCTCAATTGGAATTGTTAGATTCTGAGATTTAAAAAATAGGGGTGCCTTTGCAATTTATTATAATCAAGGGGCACCGGAAATAATATTTTTGGGGGTAAAATTTATACTCGAAAATATATAAGCCTTGTGGGGGGTAACCCTAGGCATAACACCTCTGCTCTGCTCTGCTCATTCTTAGCTTCACTCTCCATCGTCACTCCCTGCGTTCTCTCACTGGCCATCGGCTTCTGCATCCTACCGTCGTTTCACCGCTGCTACCGTACATCCGTTTGAGGTAACAAAACACAAGTAAATTCAGTGTTTAGCTCGGAAGTTTTGAGGTTTCTTTCAATTTTCGAAATGAGGGTTTGAACAGAAACATCCACATTCTCCAATTTAATCGATGCGTTTAATCCATTTCATCTATGCTCCTTCCCTGCATGCGTTAAACTTATTAAGAAAAACAGCAAATGAGGATCCTAGGTGATCTTGATTCTTGGTTTGAGTTATTGCATGTGTAAACTTATTAAGAAAGAATCGTTTTAGCTTGATGTTTCCTTAACTATTCGGATCTGATTGCTCTGATTAACAAAAATAGACATAAATTTTTGGGAAAGAAGCGGTAGCACCAAAGTAGTGAACTACAGTATGTTATTTAATCTGCCCTAGCTAAGAATTCAAGTGTTTTTCAGTGAATTGTCTCGCTGAAGAATGGGTAACTTTTCTTTGGTGACTTGAAAGAATCAGCCATTATCGTGGTAACCTTAACATCGTGTGTCATAGTTTTTGGGATTTATATGTGATAACAATTGGGTTATGATTCTGTATTCATGCATTTTTAGCTGCCTTGTATGGTGATATGGAAACAGTATTAACGGACTCGGATATTGGCCCTCTGATTCACTTATGGCACATGCCTGCTTCTTCGCCGCTGCCACGCGCCCTGTTTTCTTTTGCTCCTGCCACGCGCCTACTTATTTACTGTTAACACGCGCCTGCTGCTTCGCCTTTGACACCCACCCCTTGCTTTTCTTTTAACACGTGCCCATCGCCTACTCTTGGCATTTATTAGTTCCTTATCTACCGGATATTTTTCTTGATGGCAGTTATTTCATTTTGGTAACCTAAGTATGTACTGTTTCTAATTGTTATATATGCTAATGCAGGCTTTCAGAGCTTTTTGGTGCATATCTGGTGCATATTTGGTGCTTGAGCTGCCATGGGTTTTGATATCGAGTGCATAATTGATATTCATTCCTATCCAGGGGAATACTTTTGCCCTGTTTGTAGAACGCTTGTTTATCCTAATGAAGCATTTCAAGCACAATGTACCCACCTATACTGCAAAGCATGTTTAGTGCACATTGCAAATGGTAGCAAGGCCTGCCCTTATGATGGATACCTGGTGACAGAACCTGATTCCAAGGTTATATCCGAAATGACTGTTATGAATGATATTGTTACCCTTCATTCTCTAACATTGTTTATTATTGACAGCCACTAGCAGAGTCTGACAAAGCTCTAGCCGAAAAGGTTGGGAAAGTTAGGGTACACTGCCTCTACTTCCGAAGTGGATGCTCATGGGAGGGTACTCTATCTGATTGCCCATCCCATTGTGCTGGGTGCTCCTTTGGAAATTCTCCCGTTATATGCAACAGATGTGGCATCCAGATTATCCATCGTCAAGTGCACGATCATGCACAGATTTGCCCTGTAAGTAAATAAGCGCATACATTCCTATTGAGAATAATTTATTATAATTATTTGATTCTGATATTAAGGTTCAATGCCAGGGCGGTTATGATGGGCAACAGGCTGTAGCTTCATCAGGCGTAACCAGATCCGTCACAACCCCGATGGCAGTTACTGCGGTGGCGAACCAGACTATTGCTCAATCAGGAGCACCTCAGACCCAGAATCCTCAAAATGTTTCTGCGACACAGTTACCCGGGCAAAATGCTAATCTGCAGGCAAATGTCCCAACTGCTGCTCCTGCTGCTATGCCAGCACCAGATCAGTGGTATCAACAACAGTATCAACAATATTATCAGCAATACCCGGGATATGATCCTTACCAGCAGCAACATTATTATCCTCCTCAGCAACAACAATTTCGACAGTACCAGCAGCATGTGTTGCAAGTGCAAGGTCAACACCAGTCTCATGTCTACTCCCAAGCTGTAGTGCCACCCCAGCCGCAAGGCCAAGCCCCATCCCAGGCCCAAGTGCAGCCACAACCACACCTGCTGCAGCTTCAGCCACCTCAACAGATCAACCCCGCTGGTCAAGCTTCTCAACAGCCTCATCTTCAACTGCAGGCTCAAGGTCAGGCTCAACCACCACCTCAGCCTCAACTCCAAATGATGCCGCAGGCTCAGGCACAACTACCATCTCAAGGGCAGGCCCAGGCTAATGCACCTGGTCAATCTTTAGCTCCAAACTATCAGATTCACCCACAGCAACAACCTCATCGACCCCAAACGCAGATTGCTCAGCAGGCGCTACCACCACCTCCTCCACAGCCACCTCAGTTTCCCCAGGCAGTAGGAGCGCGGCCTCCTGCACAGCATGCACAGGTGCCTCAACACCAGCAAGGTCAAGGGCAGATTCATCACCCTCAAGGTTCCCATGTACAACCCCAAATGCATCCTCAAACTCAAGGCTATGTGCAACCATCAAGCCAGTCAAATGTTCAGAGTCAACCCCAAGCACAACATTATCAGTCACATCCTCAACATCCTGCTTTCCATTCTCAAACAAACCAGCCTGCAGTGCCGGCCGCCCCTCCTCAGGCTCCGCATCCACCACCTCCTCCCGTAAGTGGGCATCATTCATATCAACAACCGCAGGCAGCTCAGAAAATGCATACAGGAGCTCCACAGCAGCATGCTGTGCTTCCATATCCGACTAGTGGGTCTATGCATTCAGTTCAAGGATATGCTCAAACCCTACAGCAACCTACACCTTTACCGCCACCCCAATCTCACAGTTCATTTTCCCAGCAACAGCCATCTGCACCGGTGCCGCTGCAAAATCAGGTAGCTGGCATTCCTCATGCACCGCACCAGCAATTTCTACCTCATGGACAACAACCTACCCATCCAATTCAGCATCGTCCTGTCATGCAGCCAGTTCAACAAGGACCCCCTCATAATTACGCTCAACAGCAGCAGTTTGCTGCCTCATTTCAAGGTCAGTTACACCAGCACGGACATCTCCCTCAACAGCCACATATTCAATCTCAGATGCAGATGCATCCACCTGGTCCCCCTCAACTACAACAATCCCAAAACTATCCTGGGACTCCTTTGATGTCAAATCAGGGGATACCTCCTCCAAGCCAACATATGACATCTGGTGGTTTTGGTGCTTCCAGTCATTCTGGACCTGCCCATGGAGGTTCAACTCAGTCCTCTATCAGTCAAAATCAGAATCATGCAAAGCCTGCCGAACTTCAGCAGAATGCAACTGTTAAAGAAATTAGATCTCCTGAAAAGGAACCGGCTGAAAAAGGATTTGAAGGTGACTCCCTGAAAGAGGAAATGGGGACTGGATTTAATGGAACACTGGTCCAGGATGCTGATCACTCAGCAAAGGATGGTTCAGTGAAGTCTGTTACCAAGCAGGAGAAGGGTGATCTCATGGGTTTGAGGGAGCAAGCAAATGAAGGGGTGGAAAATGAAAACCGCAAAGAAGACGTCCGGACATTGTTAGATCCTGTTCCACTGAAGCAAGCAGACCCTGAAACTGTCATGAAGCTGTCAAAAACTGCTGGAATATCATCTGGAAATTTTGGTAATGAAACTGTCTCAGATATCTCTGTCTCCAGTGCAGAAGGGAATGTTTTACCCCCACGTTCTCATGGTTTCCACCAAGAAAGGTCTCAAGCACAAGGTCAGGGGCAGCCTTCATCAACAGTTGGGGTGCAAGGTCCAGGAGCTTTGCATCATGCCGGGCAATCAGTTAACTTAAGTGAAGGGAAGGTGCCGGGTAATCTGGGTGGTCTACCTAAGAGCTTTGAATCACTATCTGAGACACGTGGGACTATGGGAAAACCTCCCTTTGAAAGTCAATATGGTTCCCAACATGTTAGGCCAATGTCGAGCGATCAGATGCCAGGTTGTGGTGATTGGCGCTCCCTCACCAAATCTCATACCGACGAGCCGAATATTAGAATGAATGGGGGTGCAGCTCCTGACCCCTCTATGTTTGGTTCTAGAGATGAAAATTCAAATCACATGTCCAAGGAGCCAACCCGCACATTTGACCAAGGTAAACTATTGAAAAGATGTTCAAATTCTGTTTCCTTCGTAATATTCAGGTTGTTTGTTTTTTACTCTTCTAAGAGATGATCCTCCCCATCTTTAAATGCAGCACCAACGTTGCTTGATAAACCACTCCATGGGCATAGTTATGATGCTGTATCTAAGTTGGATCCCGGCGCTACAGGCCCGTATTCAAGATTTGTGCCACATGATCAATCTGGTAGACCTGTGCATGGGGATATGTTTGGTCCCGGGCCTGAATTTGGCCATCGTATAAAGCCATTTCCTTATCATAGTCCTGGCAGGGATTATCCTGGCTCGCCATCCCGGCGATTTGGAGGCCCCTCAAGCTTCCCTCGTGGCAATTCAGCTTTCGAGGACCATAATTCCAGGGAAGCACATAGATTCGGAGATGGATCCAGATCTTTCAATCTCTCTTCTGATTTGGTTAGAAATCAATTTCGTGACGACAGGTTTCCTCCTTTGCCTGGTCACCTACGAAGAGGTGACATTGATGACCATGGGAATCCTAGGTATGATGAGCATATGGTTCCTGACTTGCACCCCAACCAAATTGGTGCAGATGATGTTTTTGGCCCTGAAGGACCTGGCCATTTGATGAAGGGAAAATTTCCAGGCCCAGGATATTTGTCTGGTCATTTCAATATGGGTGAGACTGCTGGGCCCGGTCCTTTGCCTGGTCATGGCCGTGCAGGAGAACTTACAGGGAATTTTCCTCGTCCTCCGTTCTCTCAGTCTGCAAGAGGTGACTTGCCTAGTTTCCAACATCTCGGGGAGCCACCCATGAGGAACAACTATCCGTACCATGGAATGCCAAATGCTGTACATTTCTCTGTAAGTGTTAAAGTTCAAAATTGCCTGGTTGCTAGGAGTTGCCTAACTTCAACTCATTTTCATTAGTCACACATGCTATTGGTTTCTTTCAGGGTGGATTGGATTCGTTTGATCAGTCCAGGAAGAGGAAACCTATTAGCAATGGATGGTGCAGGATTTGTGAGTTTGATTGTGAAACAGTGGAAGGATTGGAGATGCATTCTCAGACAAGGGAGCACCAGAATATGACTATGGATATGGTTAAACGCATCAAATTGCAAAACAAAAAGCCAAGGTAATAATCATCTGAAATTGCATACTGTGTACTGTTGCTAAATGCAGTGTAGTATTATCATCAATTTTCATATTTGCTGCACAGAGCTCCTGGTGGCCATAAGATACATGAAGGAGGAAGCAGAACTAGAAAAGTGGGCACTGTTGGCCATGGAAGCAAGCCTTGATCCTGGTTGAAGTTTTTTAGTTGGAAATCTTATCCTGGTAGATTTCTATTTCTATGTTTTTGTATGCATATTCTTTGAATTTGACAAGTTTTCTTATATTCAGCTTCATCATTTCAGGGTGCTGCTTTCAATCTGGAGTGTTTCAGGATTGAAGGTTTTTTGCAATTAGGTTTGTCAATTATGACTCTCAAAGTCCTACTTTCCAAGCATGGATAGTTTTCTTATGGTTCTGTTATGCTTGTTAAAATGTATTGCACTTTAGTTCTTATGATGTTATCAGAATACCTAATGGCGTGATCACATATCCTATAACAGCCTTTTCATTTGTTTCTTTGATCAGCATGGTTTCCAGAGCAAACTTGGTCTGAAGTTGAAAACTTTCTCCTTATCTTCTCGCAAAGTGCACCTGGTGTAACAATAACATAAGTGCTAGAGATCTATATGTCTCTTTTTCTTTTAATGAAACTAATATCAGCATGTATTAGAATGGGAACCCTATGTCATTTGATGATGGACTAAGTCTCAAGTATTTAGCATATATGCTTCCTGAATTGAATGATCTGAAACTGGTGATTAAATTTTATGTTAAAATTGTAAGACTACCTCTTGCTTCTACCCAAAAACTAATCTAGATATAGAAGGATGTATGGATGAATTTAAAGAACCAAGGATGCTTTGCTGCTCATGCATGGTAGCAAACTTGAGCTTTATTTATTTCTTTCTATTCAAAGTAAAAACGAGTATTTGATTTAATGGCTGAAGAGCAACCATAATCTAAAGGGACACCTCTAGGATCTGGTCCAAGCTTGGAGTATGATTTTTAGATGTCTGTTGTCTTGGATTAAATTTCTTTTTCATATTTATACTAATTTAGAAATTGAAGATAACTTGCAATAGGTTTGTGTATTACCTATTTATATTTTATGATATTACTGTGCATAGACTCACAATATGAGTATAGTGGAAATGGAATTGCTAGTAAATGCCAAAAAAAAATAGGTTCCAGAGAAGAAGAATTACCATTTAGTTAAAATAGTCATAAAGCAATACCCACTTTTGAAATCTCAATGCTAAAAAGGCTTCTCACATCGAAACAATAGGTCACTAAGCATTTTGGATGTATTTGTATCAGCTATCAATGCCCTTTAAGCATTTTAATTACAGTTTTGTCCTATAAAATAATTCAGCTAATTGGCTGCTGAGTTGCCTGTCACTAAAATATCCTAGCTCCACTGTTAAGACGACTGTTTAATACAAAAGATATATCTTTCAAGGTTGCTATTAGAATATATATCCTATATCCTATTTCTTGTTTCAGTTTTTTTAATTTGCATTTCTACTTTGTGACTTTGTGTAAGTTATTACTAGGTCACAAAGTCGTTTGTTCTCATCCAAATTACCTATGGTTGTTGTTGATGTAATTTGCATCATATTACCTACGTATTTGGTACCTTGCCACCTAGGTCACTCACTTACCTGTCTAAAGGCAAGGGATACCACTAAGCTACAAGGCCTGTGATAAGAGAGAATCGATTTCTATCCATCATAGTTTTCGTGAAGTTCACATAATTAGGTTCAGTAGTAGCAGCTTGTCTAAGTGAGTGCCAGAGGTTTCACCATCACATCAGTGCAGGCCTATTACATTTATTTATTTTTCCTGATTCCAATCAAGTATATTTCATCCGAAGCTAAATTCAATTTTTCATTGCTGAAAGGAAAAGATAACCTTAATAATCAACACAAGATGCATATATTAATCAGAAAGAAAAATGTATGTTGCAAAGTGTACTATTGAAAAACACTACTAATTTTAGCTGAAAAACAAAACACTGCAGGAGTTTCATGAAGTTTTAGTTTTAGCCCATTAAACTGAAGAAATAGATACGTGATATAGTATCTGGATAGTGACAGCTATATATCCACTATTAAATTCCTTTCTGGCATTTTTATTTTGCCACATACGCTAAGTGATGACTATTTGGTTAGTCTGTGTGATGGCGCGAGTAGGAGCACGAACTTATCATTAATTTTAAGGTCACGTTTATTGTTACTGAATCAGACAGATCATATCCTAGATGGTGTGAGTAGTGATGACTAATTGGTTGGTCTGTGTGATGGTGCTTGTAGGAAGTAGGAACACAAAATAATCATTAATTTTAAGGTGGCATTTATTGTTGCTGACATCATATCCTAGCTTTTGTGGGTATGTATTGTAATTAATCACCTGTGAAGTGTTTGCACTGGCACAATTTATTTTACGACTCTATCCAGTCTTTTCCTTTGTTCTGTTTTCTTTTTCAAATTTTCTTTCGAACCTGGAACCACACAGGAAGAACTTCCATCTTCTTATTCACATACTCAGATATAACAGATGATATAGGGCAGTAACGTAACATGCAAAAACTAGGGTATATTCTATCTTATTTTGGCCTCATACCATTACAATAAAGTTAACAGATTATATAGGGCAGTCACATAACATTTAATACTGAAAATGGTAACTGTGTGCGAGAATTGGTAGGTTACAGATATTTAGTTCTTATCTATATAGTACTTTTGATATCACTTTAATCTTATCTTATTCCTATAGACGATTTCTCTACTATATCCCTCATATCTGGCTATAAAGTAAAATCACCTATAAAACTTGTTGTCTATACATTAGAATTTTGGATGGCCAGAATATTTTTCTATCTGTTCAGAGTGTTAATCATCATTTGACATTCTAAATTAAAATAACTATTGCCAACTCATCTAATTAGTGGCAATCTGTGACTTGAAATCAGGTATAGTACTCCCTCTGTCCCACCTTAGATGGCACACATTTTTGCGCACATGTTTTGGGAAATTGATAATAAATAGTTAAAGTGGAGAGAAAGTAAAGTAAGAGAGAATAATATAGAGGAGAGTCTCTTCTACCTTATTCTCTCTCCTACTTTACTTCTCTCCACTTTAACTATTTATTATCTTTTTCCCAAAACAAGTGCGAAAAAGAAATGTGTCATCTAAGGTGGGACGAAGGGTGTATTATTTAGGAGATAAATATTTCTTACCTCCTTGTTTTGATAAAAGTCAGGGTAATTAATTGATGGATTTTGCTTTTTTTTTTCATATTAAAGTTTTTTTCCCAATTCTTCTTTGAAACCTTTTTATATGGTATGAGACTATTCTTTGTCCTGATAATGATACTTTCTTCTTGAGTTGATGTATTTTAGGTTGATTGTTTTCTCTGGTTGGAATTTCTCTATAATAGATCATTTCAATTCAACCTGTCTTTTCTTCGGGGAAGCAGAAGAGTAAAAAGGCTGAAAGTTAAGCAGGATGGTTGCCCGCTTTTGAATTGGGGGTAAGGACATGGTTGGTGCAGAGTTTACAGGTTGGATTTACCACAGTGGTTCTTAAAATAATCTTTTTTAGAGTGTTCTTTATGATGTATTTGGAATTTGAATTGGGTCATAGTATCTTTGGTTGCCTGCTTCCTATATGGTCTGGAAGCTTTTGAGAAGACAAGCTTCCAAATTTGCATAAACATAGAATACATTGTTTTTGTAGAAATGATAGTGCATCATAATTTTATTTGAATTTAGTAAATAGAGGTCTAATGGAGCAGTTTTAATGATCTCTTGGATAAGGACTTTATTTTGTTAAACACTTCATGGGTAAAAAACTGAAATAGGTTGGTGAAGTGTAATTTAGTTGCTGAGTTAAAGTTTGTCTGCATGGAGAACTTTATCTTGTAACAACATAATAATGGAAATAAAATTAGTTTGCTAGCAAGTCTTCTGTGTTTTTGGTAGATGCCACGAGATCCAAATATTTTTAGGATGTCAAACTAGACATTTGAACAATTCTGGTAACTTCCCATAACAGTTGAATGCAAATGTTCTACATTAGGCTTCATTCAGTTTCACATAAAATCCTTTCTCGTGTATTTGTGGATTTAACTAATTACCCCTCCTACTTTAGTAGAGTATCTTCTTAGACATGGGTTTTTTTCCTTAGTGCTCATAAATTCATAATCTGTCCCTTGTTGGGTACTTCCTGATTCAAGTGAGATCAGATTATTGACTATTCAGAATACTAAAACAATAAATATGGAGATAGGGTGATAGATAAACAGTCTTTGGCCTGATTGTGACTGTTAACATCTGAGTAAATCGTATCCAGAAAAATGACTAATTAATCTGATAAGCTATGACTTCAAAATGACATCGTAAAAGATTTAGAAAAAAGATGATGATGACTGAGACAGAAGCGTGTAGATAGGCTCAAGATGTTTAAATACTATTTGTTGTTTGTGTTTACCTCAGTTCAATGAATAACATGCAAATAATTAATGGGACATAATAGATTTTGCTACTGCTAGTATAGCATTCTTTCTGGAAACTGGTATAACATAGTTTTCTTGTAGTTGTAATTTTGCCATATTGACCTTTCTTAATTTTCCACATTTTGCCTTTTATCTTTTAACCTACTTCTATTTCTTTTCATCAATGATATGAAAATTATTCAAACTGGGAACTAAATATGAGCAGCTTCGTACATTTCCTTAAAACTGGCATCTACTGGCGTTTTCATGTCCCGCTGACAGTCTATTTTGATCTGTAGTCATCTTGGCCCTGTTTGAAATCTTTAGATCTACATAGGAACTGAGTTGTTTGGACATATCTAGTTTTTTGATTTCATCGTGTGATTCTCATGCCAGAATCATAGCACTTATTCATGACACATAGAATGCTGCCTTGAATGTGGGTAATTCAGTAATCCAATATGGTTATGATTATATTAGGCTCTCCGGCAACTAATTCCTTTAGACGCTACAACCTCAGATTTGGTTATGATGTAGGACTCAGAAAACACGAATACTGAAGATTACCTTGGACTTGGTTATGACATAGAATTACCATTTGCGTAGCAAACACAAATACTGAAGATGACCTTGGACTTGGTTATGATGTAGAATTACAATCTGCGTAGCAAACACGAATACTGAAGATTACCTTGGACTTGGTTATGCCGTAATTACCATTTGTGTAGCAAACACGAATGCAGAACATAGAATTACCTTGGACTTGATTTATGACTGGATACTCGGACCAATTAAAACACTAATATCCAACACAAACCATGCTCTGTGATTATATTTCATGCTAATGCACTGCCTAGCTTGGCAGTGTAGCTTGTTTTCCTTTGACTTCTAGGATTAACTATGCAAGAGTCGTCGTTCTTCCTTTGTCTGTCGTTCACTTCGTCTCCCAGTCGGCAAGCGTGGCTTCAAGCTGTAGTTTATTTCAGGGAGATAGGCTGGTGCTGTTTTTTTTTTCAATTATTTTTTTCTTTAATGTTATGTGGTTCTTGGGACTGTATAAAGAGCCTATCTAAATTGTTGATGATTATATAATAAATTCATTTAGTTTGGAATTCATGATTCATATATTGGTGGAGATGTATCATATTATGTGGAGAAAATAATAAGAATAAATAGTAATAGCTCCATTTACCACAGATTCTTTATTTCATAGAATTCGTTGTGTATTAAAAATTCAGAGTAACGTTTTGCACGACTAAACTTGTTTAGCGAAAGCTGTAAGTAAAACACAAAATAAAGAGAAATGCTCATTTATATTCATATTTATGATTAGGCATTAATAGAGTTGTTGAAGTTTACATTTTAACAACTAATTATGACTCATTTGCTTAACTATCAAAGTTGGTAATCCATCGATGCTTGCAATTTTGTTGACAATTCTTACGAATAAGGATATGATTATTTTTAGATATTTTTATTTAGTAAAATTCACTTTGTTCTATAATTGGTATTTGATTTCTTAAATAAAATAGTGCTCCTTCCATTCGGCTTAATTGAATCATTTTTATTTTGGCTCATGAATTTAGGTAGTAGTGTTTGGTTAATTAAATTATTAGTAGTATAGTTATATAAAAAAAATAAAGTAAGAAAGAGAAAAAGAGAATAAAGTAAGAGTGATAATAAAATAGTAGATATAATAAAGTTATAGAGATAAGAGGATAAAGTAGGAGAAAAATGAGTGAGTTAAGTATTATCAAAAGAGGAAATGTCTAAGGTTGTAACGTGCCAAAAAAGAAAACGTCTTATTTAAGATGGGATGGAGGGAGTACCAGTAGGATTGAATCGGGAAATTATTTTAATTGGAAAGAGTTAGGTAGCTATGACTAATTATCACATAATTAAATTGTGATATTCAGTATCATAAGGGCATTCGTATCGCGTCTCGATGCGGTCCCTATGGCATCGAGACGGTGATGCAAGCTCCGTCTCGTACCTGTCTCGTCTCTATCTCGTCTCTTATATCTTCCGGAAGAGGAGGTTCACAAGATGTCTCGTGGCGACGTGGCGCTCTCCCATTCGTCCGTCACAGCCCACTCGCCGGCCCGCGAGTGGGCGTCGTTTATATCTGTTAAAATTGTTTTTTTTTTGTTTTTTTTTAAATTTAGAAAAAATTCAAAAAGTAAAATATAAATTTAAAAAAACCCCAAAAATATACTAGTCGTTTATAGCTGTTTTTTTTTCAAATTTTTAATTTTTTTTTCTATTTTTTTAGTCCCCCAATCACTTTTGTAAATATCAAATCATTCCCACAAATTATCTACCAAAAAAAAACTCTCCATTCTCACTCAAACACTCTAGTATTTTGAATTTAAGTGTGCAATTTTTAATTTATAGTATTTTAAATTATTTCTTATTTATTTATTTTTTATTTTAAATTTAAATTTTATCTTATTTAATAAAGTGTGTTTTTATTAATTGAATTTGTTGGATATAAAAAAATGAAATTGAATGAATAGTTAAAGGATGAGATCGTAAAAAGATAGAGGGATGCATGTGTTGTCTCATAGGTAAGAGATGAACAATGCCTATGGATATAATATTTTTATCTTGAGATTTAATCTTACACACAAACAATGTCTATGGATATAATATTTTTATCCCAGTCAAAGATACCATCTTTTACCTTTGACTACTTTTATGGCGAAAATATTATAGTTTCATGGATGTATATCACTCCTTACCACCATAATTTCATATTATCAAATTGTAATTAATGTTGTTTACGAATATTGAATTCGAGTAAACTTTCATGAATACGTGTGAGTTGTTATATTCAATTTCATACTATTATCAATGAGCAAACTTATCCCTAAACAACTCATATTCCCTTGGACGTCATATAGTATGTAAGACCTTTTTTTTTGTCTTAAGCAAAAGTAATATTGTATGTATTCTATAAAAATATTTTTTTTTCAATTTATCAATATTTTTTTTAATGAGGTGGATTTCTTTATTTTACTATTAACATTTCAACTATTTTTCTTTCTATCTCACTCATATTTTTCTAATCACGCATTAAAATCCGTACTTTGAGAAAAAGGTACTAGTATTTATTTTTATGAACCTATTTTGAATATATAAATAGAGGGATGATAAACATTCAAATTTTGTTCAACCAAAATAAGATAATATTAATAATTTGATGTATTATTTATATATTAAAATCATAAATGTAGCAAGTGGTTAAGTTAAAAAGACTTACTAGCCTTTAATCTCATTTTTATTTTTATATTTGAATTTTCTTTCTATTATTTTTAAAATTTGAATTAAAGTATGCACTAACTAAAATTAGTGGTTCTAAAAAATAAAAAAATTAGACATAAATCATAAATATATGACCACAATATTATACACTTTCCACGTACTATATATGCATCTACATATTTTAATTAAATGCATAAATAAACCTATTTTTTTCAAATAAACTAGTTTTTGATTGTATAAATTTTATCACATAGATTTGTTGATATAAATAACTACTAGTACAAGCACATCATTTTAAATTTGAAGAATCAATCAAATCAAATATTTAAGCAGCAATCATAATTTACCTTATCGAATCTGATTAAATAATTTCTTATAGTACTATTACTAACATTAATTTTTAACCCATTTAAAAAATACTTTAAAAATGATTAATGTAGCCGTTGCTTTGACCCGTTAAAAATTGGGGAAATACAGCTCATTCCCCACTTTCCCTCTTTTGAATTTCAAATTTCAAATACCAACAAATATTTCTCTCTCATATAACCCTTGACAGACTCCACACACCTCATTTTTAATTCCCTTTCTCTCTCAAATCCCTAATTCGCTCTCCTCTCTCTCTCTCTCAACAAAAAGAAAAGATGCGTGAAATCCTCCACATACAGGGCGGCCAATGCGGAAACCAGATCGGATCCAAGTTTTGGGAGGTGGTGTGCGCGGAGCACGGCATCGACTCCACCGGCCGATACCAGGGCGACTCAGATCTGCAGCTCGAGAGGGTTAATGTCTACTACAACGAAGCCAGTTGCGGGAGATACGTGCCTCGGGCCGTGCTCATGGATCTCGAGCCCGGGACCATGGACAGCCTCCGCTCCAGCCCCTACGGCCAGATCTTCAGGCCCGATAATTTCGTGTTCGGACAGTCCGGAGCTGGGAACAATTGGGCGAAAGGGCATTACACCGAGGGCGCGGAGTTGATCGATTCCGTTCTCGATGTTGTCAGGAAAGAGGCTGAGAACTGCGATTGTTTGCAAGGTATGGCCATCGTGAATTATTTCTCCTTTAATTTCTGGTTATTCGATTCAGATGCAGATCTCGTATTTTTTTTGACCTAATTGTTTTTGAAATTGTGGACTTAATTAAATTAAATATTTGTTTTAATTTTCTGCAATCTTCTGAAAACATTTTCTACCTTAGTGAGGAATTCCAGATCTTATTTCCAATTTTTATACAATTATCTGAAATTCCAGATCCCCTTTCCAATTTTTAACAGTCTTCTCAAATTCCAGATCCCCTTTACATTTTGACTGCAATCGTTTGAAATGCTGAGCTTTAATTGTTTGTTTATATGCCTATATGAACGAATTTAAACCATTTGTGTTTGATGTACAAATTATGAATTGGGGCGTACAGCATTTTTCTTATAAAAACGTTATATACCGATGCAGGATTCCAAGTGTGTCACTCTTTGGGAGGAGGAACAGGATCTGGTATGGGTACCCTGTTGATCTCTAAAATTAGGGAGGAGTATCCAGACAGGATGATGCTCACCTTCTCCGTTTTCCCATCTCCCAAAGTCTCCGATACTGTTGTTGAGCCTTACAACGCCACACTATCCGTTCATCAGCTCGTGGAGAATGCAGATGAGTGCATGGTTCTCGACAACGAGGCTCTCTATGACATCTGCTTCAGGACACTTAAGCTCACAACACCTAGCTGTAAGCTCCTCCTGCTCAAAGACCTCGTATATAATTGTTGTGTGTATCATCATATACTGTTGTGTCGACTGCATTTATTGATTCATGTTTTCGTGTGTCTGCAGTTGGTGATCTTAACCATCTTATCTCCGCAACCATGTCTGGTGTCACATGCTGTCTAAGGTTTCCTGGCCAGCTCAACTCTGATCTTCGCAAACTTGCTGTCAATCTCATCCCATTCCCACGTCTGCACTTCTTCATGTTGGGATTTGCCCCACTCACCTCGCGTGGATCCCAGCAGTACCGGGCGCTGTCAGTCCCCGAGCTCACACAGCAGATGTGGGACTCAAAGAACATGATGTGTGCTGCTGACCCGCGCCACGGCCGCTACCTGACTGCCTCAGCCATCTTCCGGGGGAAGATGAGCACGAAGGAGGTGGATGAGCAGATGCTGAACGTGCAGAACAAGAACTCATCTTACTTCGTCGAGTGGATCCCCAACAACGTGAAATCAACTGTCTGTGACATCCCCCCAACCGGGCTGAAGATGGCCTCGACCTTCGTTGGCAACTCAACCTCCATCCAGGAGATGTTCCGGAGGGTGAGCGAGCAGTTCACAGCCATGTTCCGGAGGAAGGCCTTCTTGCACTGGTACACAGGGGAAGGGATGGACGAGATGGAGTTCACCGAGGCGGAGAGCAACATGAACGATCTGGTGGCGGAATATCAGCAGTACCAGGATGCAACGGCTGACGAGGAGGGTGAGTATGAGGATGAGGAGGAGGGTGAGTACGAGGATTGATTGAGGAAGAAACAGCCTCAATGAATGTGATAACGGGCTGTGTTATTTTTAGGGTTTAGTTGCTGTTGACTGTGGTTGTAATCTCAACTTCCAGTTGCGCAACGGCTAAGTGGAAAAACATAGGGTAACAAAAAAAACTCAAATGCGTATGTTGCGTTTTTTGAATTTGTTTCTGCTGTTTATCGGGAATTAAATTTCTTCTGTTTCTTCATGTGAAGCATTTAAAGATTTGTTTCAATTTACTCCTATTGCCTTGAAATCTCTGAAATCTTTTTCTTGGTAGTTTTGATTTCATCGAGTATATCTTAAGATGCAAAACCAACTTTAAATCTAATATGCTTACCAAACTTCAAATTGTTATGTTTACAAAAATATGTGCGGTAATTGCAATTACAAACTATTCAGCTCCGTTTAGAATCATGTAATTGTGCTTGTGGAACTGGAATTGGAGTTTATAATTCTAAATTCATGCTCCCTCTTTCCCCTAAAAATATAAACTTTTGAAATGGCACGGACTTTAATGCTAAATTGTTAACGTCAGAAAAAAATAGAAAGAAAAATGTGATAGTTGGAAAATGCCTCCCCTTTTGGAGAGAAAAATTTCCAAGAGTAAAGTTTTTATTTTTTAGAACAAACTAAAAAAGAAAACGTTTATATTTTTAGAGAACAGACTAAAAAAGAAAGTGTTTATATTGAATTGAATTTCAATATCAGAAGTAGATGATTGGAATTTCAAATAGTTATAAAATTGAGCATTTTGACGACTTCACACACTATACACACAAATTACACACAATATACCATTGCACATACACACTCTACAGTCTACACACACTGCACTCACATTGCACACATACTACACACAATACACACTTCATATAATATCCTAAACATAATTCAATTTCGTATACCATTTTTACCGAACAAATGATCTGGAATTGAAATATACTCCAGTTCTGCTAATTCTAATTCAATTCCACTTCCATGTATTGAACGGACCATTATTACTTTGTTTTATGTTACCACGGAAAATATGAATGTTTACATAATGGTACAAAAAAATTTATTAGCTTTTATTTTAACACATTCTGTCATCCATGTTTAAATGCGGTCAATTTTTTCCTTACGCAAAGTACAAAATGTATATTACTATCATTTTTTAAGGTTGAAACAAATAGTTGTAATACTATTTTTTTTATGTTGGTAAAAAAAAATCATCTTTCATTTCATGTTTTATACAAAAGAAAAATATTTTGTACTAATATTTTATACAAGCGTCCGACTTTTTCAAATGTAACACCTATAATAACATGCAAAAATGTTGCTTTTGTGATATGACTAAACATTGGGATGTTATTTGCTATTTCCCCTATTGGCCTGTTTTGTTAACAACGCCACCACAAAAGGCAATACACTTGTCTTTCTTACAAAGCATATTTGAATGGACAGCCGGCATTTATACCATCAAACAACTTCGATGAATTCATTCTTCACTACACAGTCTACTTGAACCAGCTGTGCAAAGCAACAAACATAGAGCATCAAACAAAAAAGTGGCATTAACTGTTTTCTACGACGACCCATGTCTTGCCTCGACCTTCACTAATATACTATGGAAGAAACTCAACGCCAATTATTCCCAGCAACGACGTTTGACGTCAACGCCAAGCTTCCTCTATATAAACCCCATCTTCCCCCTACTTGCCCTCCACAACCACAGCAAATTATCCATCTCTTGTTTCTTGTACATACCTTTTTCTCTTAGCAAAGTCGATTGCTTATACTTCCGTTGAAAATGAGTCGCCTGATAGCCTTCCTTGCCTTTGCTCTCATCCTTGAAGGAGCTCTTGGTACTGGTGAGCAAATCTTTCTTTTCCTTTCCTGTTTTGCATGATATATTTTGTACCTTGTTTCATTTTAGAATTCTCTGTGTAGGGGAGCTTGTGTGTGAGGAATTGCCATCTGGAATGTGCTCTTTCGCCATAGCGTCGTCTGGGAGAAGATGCGTGTTGGAAACCCTCCAAACGGATGTTGGGGATGTGGAGCTACAGTGCAAGACTTCTGAGGTCATAGCCATGAATGTGCCACCAGCATACATAGAGACTGACGAGTGCGTGAGTGCATGTGGGCTTGAGAGGAAGTCTGTCGGCATCTCCTCCGACTCGCTCCTCGAGACTCGCTTCGCCCTCAAACTCTGTTCTCCACAGTGTTACTATAACTGCCCAAACATTGTTGATCTCTACCAAAACTTGGCTCTAGCAGAAGGTAAGTCACCACCTTCAAACCTAATTTGAATATTGCACATTTGAAGGAAAACAAAAGAATAAGTTACAGCATAAGATAATTTTTGTATTTGCTTCATACCTTTAGGAGTCTTTCTGGCTGACCTGTGCAAGTTTGAGACAACAAGCTCTCGGCGTTCTGCTATCCAGCTTCAGAGTTCAGGTGCAGCAGCTTCTGGTCCAGTCTCTGCAGCAGGGAGTCCCGCTTATGCTCCCACTTCAAGCACCACAGTTTCCTCTGATGATTGTGCTCCATCACCTATATAATTTAACTGTATTCTGCTTCCAAAATTATGTAATCTACATACTTATTTATAAAAGTACTAAATAAAAAAATTGCCGTGTTCCTTTTCATTTATTCATTTACTTTTTCTCCTAGTTTTCTTATACAAATTCAGAACATCTGCGTGCATACTCACACACACGAGAAGACAGCTGTAAACGCCATTGTTCTATTCATAATAACAAAAAAAATACATCATCCCAGCAAAGATGTTTCTTATTTCTGATAATCCAGGACAAGTGCCCGATAAGATGTGGCAGTGTTCATCAGCTCAACTACAATGATATACTGTTGATGTACTAGCTTTGGACAAATCAAAATGTTAAACCATCCTCCATTAACAAAATCTCTAGGCCTCAACTACCTTTCGTGTCTTCTGCTTATCTTTTTTCTTGCTGGTTTTCTTAGTATCATCAGTTGTATTGGTCGGTTCAGTTTCAAGGTCTATTCTCGAGAAAACAGGTTTTGGCGGAGCTGTGACATGGCCTTGCTTCAGCCCACCCCATCTGGTTTCGCTCTGCAAACAATTATTATTAAATAGTATCGAAGGCAATTTAAACACAGGTAAAAATATCTGTGCGTAGGAGAGAGACTGACCCAAGTGATGGAACTGAATTGGTCCTCAGAGTAGCCAAGCTGGGTGTAAATTTTCAAAGACAGACTCGGAGTAATTGGGGATAAAGCAATTGCCACAATCCTCATGGCTTCCAGTACAATTATAAGATCCTATTCACATAAAAATAATTCAGTATTCATATATATAGGAGGGTTCAATAAGTCCAATTCTTATTATTAGTTCGTTAGTCCCTGTGTAATTACTGAATCTGCTATGTAAAATCACTCTGCGTAATTTACTGAACTCACAAAACAAATGAAATTTTCCATGGGAAGGATACTAGTCCTAGAGATGGAATTTTGCTTTTGATTTCCAATGTGGTAAATTACACAGCGGATTCATTAATTTTACACATCTAGTGCAGTGGACTAATGTACAAATGATAAGAAGGGGACTAGTAATAACCAACTTATATACAAATTCGATTTAATTTTGAAACAAGTTGAAGAGATCAGAATCACGATATTCAAAACAGTGAGCATAAAAAAATATAGATATGACTAGATAAGAAACCTTGGATGCAGTTGTGAACCCAGACTCCCCTTGCTTAAAAAGAGACCATGGTGCTTTTTCATCGATATATACATTTCCAGCACTACCAATCTCCAGCACAGCCGCACAAGCTGATGACAGTTCAAGATTCTCATAGTGCTGTCTTGCTTTCTCAACCTACATGGAGTTGGAAATAAGGACAAAACCTTTAGCTTTAGCTATGAAAACTGCCACGTTAAGTAATAAATAAATAAAATGGGGAAAGTAAATTAGTCCTGAGAATGAAGCAGTTTCGGTGGTTACTGGGTAGATTGCTAAAAAGGATGACTGTTAGTTACATGATATCCTTTAAAAGCAGTTATATATAGAATATAGCCTATTAACAGAAAACATATGTCAGTAGTTTTTTAGTAATGGTAATTGATTCCACATATTTCCCAAAATCAGATCTTGTTGTACGTGAACTTTACCAGCTTCTCCACTGCATCCTTGAGTGCGTTTCCTTCTGCTGCAATTGCTGAATCAACAGCTATAGTGGATTGACAATTCTTCCTCAAAAGTCCAAGTGTACGATTAAGAAGATTACCTGGAGGAAAGACAAGATCAGACTTCTACAAGATATACATCTTACACCACAAGGCTTCAAATGTGTAAGTGTGCATAGATTCAAGAATCATTTTTAAGATGCCAGTGCTGCATTTAGAAGTTAAGTCTGTACTTTATTTCATTAAATAGCCAAACTTTAAACTCCTGTCCTAGCTAATTGACATGCTCAACTAAGTTCAATTTTACACAATATTTATAAAAGAATCATATGGTTGGACCCCTGACAAAAGGGTCCAGTAAACGAAATTGGGCAGGAATGTCAATTGTGAATGTACGCAGAAGCCAAACTAGTACCAATGGTGTTTGCAAGATTTGCATTAACTATGTTGATGAAACGCTCCTCTGAGTAGTCCCCATCATTACCAAATTCCACCTCCTTAAGGAAGAAATACCTGACTGCATCAGGTCCAAATCTATGCACCAAATCAGTAGGTTCAAGGGTATTCCCCAGTGACTTTCCCATTTTCAAGCCATCCTAACACATTCAGGCCATTGTTAAATTAAATAAACTAAATGAGAAAAAGACATGATTCAAATGCATACAAACTATTATTACTGAAAAAGTAAGGAACACAACATAGATAGGCAGGGACACTTTATTATCTGGTATTAACATCAATACCTTTGTCAAGAATCCATGACCAAAAACCTTCTTTGGGAGGCTTACTCCTGCTGACATCAGCATTGCTGGCCAGTAAACTGCATGAAACCGTAATATGTCCTGCATATAAGTGGCGCCAGTCAGTTATGTAATGAATACTTCATAGAACAATTGTAATCCTGGGCAATTCCATTTCCTTAGTACTCCCTCCGTCCCATAAAAATATAACCCTAAAATGCATAAAATTGGAAGTGCTAATTGTGAATACTTAATAACATAAAGATCAAGAATTCAAAGGGTCAAGCATTTAAATTTGAACCGTCTACCTCAATTACCATCCTGATGTTGAATATCCTTAAATCAATCATTTTGCTACACTAAAAAATTTTCAAAAATTCCCACGAGAGTGTATTATCACAATACTTTAGACATGGCAAATTATTGGCAAGAATATATATAACGGAATTATTAATCATATTATACTGATTATTCTTGCCATGCTGTTGCCTAATGAGGGACTTTATTTGACAAATACATGCACTGAGACTCAGAACACGAATCAAGAATATTGTCCTGTCTGGCTCTACCAGGTCACCTAGATACTTAGGTGGGCTAGTTATAGTTTATAGCTTGAACACGAGCAAAGTTCATTTTATAGCCTCACCTATTGAAAATATTTTTAATAGCATGAGCTTTGTTGTGAAGTTCATTTCATAACGTGAAATATGCCCTGCAGTTTGATTAATGGCCCGAAGTCGTTTTCTGGTGACGGATATGTTGTGGAAAATAATAAATACAAGCCAACAATTGATTGTCCTAGTCACATATTTGGCACTGGAAAATGACTTCAGGCTATAAATTAAACTATGGAACAAAGTTCAGACTATTTACAATATTATCAATAGTTGGGGCTATAAATTGTTCAATAAACTTAAACCTATTATAAAATATTGTAGATAGTTGAGGCTATAAAATGAACTTTGCTCAAAGTTCAGGCTCTTATAAATAATTTCCACAGTTAAGGCTATAAAATGAACTTCCCTCAAGTTCAAGCTATAAATTATAATTATCTCCACTTAAATTGGAACACTCTAGTCTCCATTAGTTTCTTGAGTAGTGAAAGAATAAAAGGGCTATAAGCTGCTAATGGTTTGTACATAATATTATACCATCCGGCCATCCCCACAACCTACAATAAAATACAAATAAGCAGCAGGTGAGTAAAACACTACCTTGCCAATCAAGTGCAGTGATGCAGGCCAACCAGAGAAAATTGCATTTTGTAAGCTAGGCTGCTCCTCGCCCTCTGAAAGAGCAGATATGTAACTGTTTGACAGGACAATAGGACATCATAATTTAGAAAAAGCAGAGCAAACAGATTAACAAAGTACTTGCATATTTGATATATTTCTACACAACAGAATATCATGATTAATTGAGACATAAGGCACAACAAATTACCCCAACAAAGCATCAAACCATACATATATAGTCTGCTTGGCATCGCTAGGAACTGGAATGCCCCAATCAACTGAAGCTCGAGAAATGGAAAAATCCCTCAAGCCATTTTTGACCCAACCTTGCACCTAAGAGAGTTTATCAAGAAAACAAGAGTTAACAAGAAAATGAAGCTAGCATAGGACTATTTACAGAAAATTATCACAAGGTCACTGCAGCATCACTGCAAAATGCAAATTTATGAAAATGTGATCAAAAGTTGTAATGCAATAAACTGAAAAGAGTGTGGGGTTGCTGTTAGAAAGGCATGCAAAATTTGTAGAAATGTTGAAGTTGGTGACTTCTAAGTTCTAACCCTTACTTTTCTAAGAATGACACAAGTAACAACACCTTAAAATGTATAAAGTTATAATTTTTGATAACTTCACACCTCGTGTAAACGATACGAAGGTTGTACAAAATCAGGGTTCTCCTCCAAAATCTCTTCCAGCTGTTTTTGATACTTCGACAATGCAAAGAAGTAATTGTCTTCCTTCCTGTCAAGGCATGGCTTGAGGTGTACAGGACAACACTTATTTTCCAACAACTCCTTCACATCCTTCAGATTTACAGATTCACAAAGGTAAAGCTACGGGCTCAACAGCATGTAAACTCAACTTTTTGCGACAAGTTAAATGATTGAATAAGAGACTGGCATGAAAATTTGTTTCAACAGCAGAAAATACCTTATACTCCTCACAGTTTACACAGTACAGTCCCTCATAGTCAGCACGGTAGATATCACCATTTGCCAGAACCCGAGAATAGAACTCCTTGACAATTGCTTCATGGTTGGGATTGGTCGTGCGAATGAACTTGTCATAAGATATGTCTAGCTGTCAAGAAGATGAATCAAACAGTGGATTTAAAACAAAAGTACACCTGTAAGCAACTATACATCAAACAAGACGAAGGAAGATACCTCTCTCCACAGTGCCCCGTAAGCTTGTGAGACAGAATCACAATGTTTGATAGGACTCAAACCATTGGCAGCAGCAGCATTAGCAATCTTCTCCCCGTGCTCGTCTGTGCCAGTTATAAATACGACCTTCTTCCCTAAAAGCCTCTGCAGTTCAAATAAAAATCTTATCAGTAATCACATAAACACTGAATTTTCTAATCAGAAAGATATAGGAAAATGATTTCCAGTAGCAGCTCTTGTAGCACTACAAATATCCAGCTTGAAAGCATCACCTTTAACAACACACTTTGCACATTGTAAACCCCTATCAATAGCACACTTTATAAATATTCAATGCACTATAACTTTAGCTTTTTAATGAATTATGACTTTATCAGCAAGCCTCTATGAAGAATCGAAAACATAAAAACCCTAGAAGCATGAAGAGCTAAAAAAAATAAAACTTCAGTGTTGAATTATTACCTGAAAACGGGCGATGGCGTCGGCGGCGATGGTTGTGTAGGCGCTGCCCATATGTGGCGGGGCATTGACGTAATAAAGCGGAGTGGTGAGGACGAATGGTTCGGCCGTATTTGAAGTGTACGCGGCGTTACAAGTGCAGTAGAGTGCGCCCTTGGAAATGGAGAAATACTTGGAATTTCTGAAGCGAATTTTATGGGGTCTTGCAGTGGATAGGAAATTGAGAGAGGATGGGGAGGAGGAGAAGAAACGGAGGCTGTTGTGAATGGAGTATTGAACTCTACACGCCATTGATGCTGTGGTTGAGAGTTGAGAGGCTGTGCAGCAGAGACTAGTGAGGGATGGAGAAGATGAGGGAAGGAGGGTATTTTAGTAAATTTACTTATTCGTGTTGCCGGGTATTTAAGTAAACTTACTTCTTCGTATTGCATGAATAAAAAGGGTATTTTAGTAAAGTTACTAATTATTGCTTGTAGGCTGTAGCATTTCCCAAAATGGTTTTTAGTTTTTACTGTATGTAAATTGTAAATAAACCAATGCAAATTCGAAAAATTTATAAAATGTTCCCAAGATTATAAAATTATTTTCTAGTATTTAGATTAATAGATATATTGAATGTAAATCGCTGGAATAATATCATTTGAGTGGTAAGAGTCTTAAATTTGATACAATTAAATTGCATAGTACTATTATCGTAAATTCGTAATAGTATCAAATGATTTGGAATTGTTCATCACGTGTACATAACAATAGCATCACTAATCTATACGTAATACATGTGATGTGACATTTATTATAGAATGATAAACTAGCTGGACAAATAAACAAACTAAAAACCGTGAATGTTTTATTATAGAAAATAATAATTGGTCACGTTCCGTGGCATTCACAGAGTGTGATTCAGGAAATTCTACCTCAAATTAAACGAGAAACAAAATCTTAATAACAAGAATAATAAGGAAAAAAGACAAGCCTATACTGTAAGCTGATAAAACAGCCACAAATACAACAAAGTCTTCGACTCCCTAAGATGAGTTCAAGGCATAGAAGGTTCATCAATCACTTCATAACACATCAAATCTAAAAGGCCTGATTCCCGTTTTCTGCATATGAGAAGCAACGCATCGGGATCCAAGTAGCGGACAAGACTCAAAAGTGTGCCAAACTGTATACTAGAATCCACGAGAGCTGAACAGCAGGGAAATTGGTGTTAGTAGCATGCGAATAACAACTTTGAAAAAATCCTATCGCAATGAATGAACACGAGGATAATGTGCATCATACCAGAAAGACGGATATAGAAGCAAAAAGTCCCTCCTGAAGAAGGGCTCCATGGCCTCCAAACTCTTCTTCGTCAACTTTTAGTACAATGGCATAATATGCATAGATAATCCCAGTAGATAATGCTGCAAACCTGCATTTCAATTTCAAAATAGATATCATGAAAATGAAGGATATTTCATGTGCACCAAGTGAATACGTACGTACTAATACTTCTATACATTACAAATTTGGCTTTCTTGCTCAAACTTTAACAAACAACACCATACAATTATTCACCCAGCTAGCAAGTTCTTTATCTTCTTTTTTTTAACCATTTCCTTTTTCCCCTTAAATTGCATCTTGCATTGTTAATATTTGAGGTTGGAAAAATATTTTCTGTCAATAGCCACCTTCATAGTTTTACATTATAACATGAACCTTCCAAATCTGTAAGCAACAGTATTAACACACAAAACTTTTTGGCTTTGCCATCAACCAGAAAATGCCAGGATGTGTAATACGGAGTACTTCATAGAGACTGACCATGGAATCTTCAAGCGTCATTAATGTCAACCAGAGAAATATATGGAGTTCTTTGGTTAAAGGCCCCTTCTAAAGTTCACTAATTCAAACTTCCGGCAATTGTAGTGTATCTTAGAGGATCATGAATATTCATTCATATTTACCATGTGGGTGCAGAAACAAAACTTAAACATACACACAGCCATTAAGTACATAAAGATTGCGCCCAGGTTTACTAACCTAAGTCATAAGGAGTGCATGCAACATGAATGCAAAACCAAAAGTGGCACAAAATGGCACAACAAAAAAAGGTGAATTGTCTACAGAAATTATACAAATTGTGAAGCTAAATGGGACTAATTCGTTGACACTTGACACACACACAGAGTGACAGACACACCAACAAAGAGAATAACAAATATTCTTCAGATACAACGGCGAGTTTGCTAAAAGTATGCAACATAGGCATGGTCCTAATGCTTCTTTTCAACTATGACAGAAAAGAATCCAGAATCAGGAAGAAAAAATAGAAGAGAGAATAAAATCAAGAACATGGAACAAATTCCCTACTGAATAAACCGGTTTTTAATTTAGTCCACAATTCATAATAGACACAATAACACTACTCCTAATCCATATCTCATTTTCTACAACCATTTCAACCACAACCCACACCAGTCCCTAGGTCCTCTCCAAATCCATATTCTCTTTTTTCATATCTACTTTCCAGCACCATCAAACTCAACCACTCTCCAAGCAACTGCAATTCTGACAAACAATTATTTTTCTTTGGCTGCAACAACACCAGGATATCCCCATCTAATTGAATGACTGCATATCTTTAGGAACATCCTATTTATCAGGGTGTCAAGACACTGAATATATACTATAAACATGAAGGACCTCTAAGATACTATACAAACATGAGTTCAATGGACTAATTTGGTTCTTTTGGCATGTAATGAGGCAAATTATATCTTACAAACTATACTAACTAAAAATAAAATGTGACAGCAATATCATGCTGCAACCGGATTTGTAGGTAAACTTTTTAAAGCTATGGTATGGAATCTAAAACCAACCTAGAGAAACCATCAACCTCGGAGAGAAATGAGATTTCAGATGAGAGTACTTACAGGAGAAACCAGAGTCCCCCAACTAGAGGAATCGCACCCCATATTAATCCACAAAAAAGGCCCAATGCTTGCCGAGTCCAATGCAGCACGTCACCAAGCTGATCCTGTATCAGATAGTAATAGTGATTTTATTTGAATTGCAATGAGCAGCAGATCAAATAATTACTTAGTGGCAGACTTTCTAAATGAATTGTATCAACTACTAACATAGGCAACTCAAAGTTTCAAGGGACAACTAGGAATTATCAGATGACTTTCCAAATTGATTGTGTATTGATCACTGATATTAGGAACTGTGCAGTTATACTTAAATTAAAATGACAATTTTAGATGTTTTATGTGTTAGTGGATCAATGTCCATAAAGAGTCGGGTTTATGAAAGAATCGGATATTTTCGAACCTGCTATAACCACCTGTGACTCTCACATGTTCACATATCGATTTCATTGCATAATTAGGTTAGGCCAGCTTAGGATCTCTCATGGCCTATCTCACATTCATTAAGGATGACTGTGCATAAACACACAGAAACCCAATGTGGATATTTCCAAAAGGATGGGTATAAAACCAAGGTTAAAAAGCTTAGCTGTCTTTTCTTTGACTTAATTTAACACATTTAAAGGTTTCCTAGTAAAACATATGCAAGATTGAATATATAATTAGGCACTCTATCAATTTTACCAATTTCCATCCGAACTAGTATTGGTCTACACGTTACAAGATACACCTTTTTATTCTTTCCTATTCCAGTGTAGAAAATTAGCCAAACTAATACTCCCAAAGAGAAGACCTTATACTCCTAAAATTAACCTGACACGGATTTAAGGAAAACCGAACCCAATCAGAAAGGATTTTACTCTATTTGTTACTAAAAGATTTCCTCGTGTAAAGCTACAACATCCATCCATAAATTGCATAACTTTTCTAATATTACACCTGAATCAAATACACTAGTTTCTCAATTTGAAAGCCGATCAACTGAGCTTAAAATCGACTAGTTAAGCATCACAGAATCAGCTCCGCTAGTCACGAAACTAACAATAAATCGGAAAGAGCTGAAACCTTATCCCATGAAGCATCAGGATCTAGTAACTTCGCCAATTTAAACGGCGACAAATGACCATTCTGATGATGCTGCAGCTGCGGCTGCGGCTGTTGTTGATTCAACTTGGCCGATTTCCTTTCTCTCATCTGAAATCACCAATCGTTAAAACCGATAAAACCCCTCAGATGAATAATTTTTGTGAAATCACTAGCTTTAAATAGATACTCACAGTGAGGATTAGGGCTGATTATTGGGGCAATTCGAGATTCAGATTGGAGAAAAGGGTGAATCGGAAGAGATATGATTCACAGCATAAACAATCGAATAAACCAATCGAGAAATTGAGGAAAGGCGAATAGAATTTGCAGAGCACGTGATGTAGCCGGCGATAAACTTGCTGCAGCTGTGAGTTTTATACTGTCGTTTGGTCTCTCCTTCTCACTCTCTGCCTCTCTCTCTCTCTAATAATTTAACCTTAGATTTAATTTTAGATTATGATAAGTCAATTTGGTGATTGTAATAATAACGATATTATCACAAAAAAATGTCTAACACTTAATATTATTAATTTTTAAAATATTTTTTTCCATAAATTTCAAATAGATGTATAATACTAATATGAATTCTACGTTAAATTATCAATTGCACATTAATGACATATTAATTTAAATGACGTGGAATGACAGTTTAGCTGATTTTCTTGAGTTCAAACAAAGGGTGGTGTCATTAGGCACAAAACATGTAAGACATCGAGTTTGGTAGTCGATTGTGAGGGATTTACGTGATGGGGACAGGAATAGTGAACTCCCATCCGGCGTTTCAAATTTTGGAGTGATGTGTCGAAGAAAGTGATCATCTATTGTCGCGATAGTGTTGGAAAACAGTTCTAATTAAGAGCATCCACAAGAGTGTTCTTGCGGAAGGACGCCGTCCGTGCCGACGGTACCCTACTGTCCGCTGATGTGCTCTTGTCGTTGGCACCAGTGGCGGATCCAAGATTTGTCATCTGGGGGTACGAGTCGTATGATAAATAATTAAATAACACTAAAAAATAGAAAATAGTGGTAAAATAATATTTGAAATATTATTCAATTTTTAACTCGTGTATTTTAAAATAAAATAAGCCAAAAACTATACATAACATCTAATTTATTTTTCTACGAGTCTTCACTTTCTCAAAGCGATGGGCTATATCATCATCAGAGACTTGTAGAAACATTTTTCTTCTCAATGTAAGTCACCAAACAATCATCGGGTTGATCTCCAATTCTATTTCGCAACTTATTCTTACAAACGTCATTCCAGAAAATACTCTCTCTACACTTGCGGTAGCAACTGGAAGAATCAAAATCAACTTAATAAGCAAAAAGACAAAGGGGTAAGCCACATCCCTCTTTGTATCAACAAGCTTCATTGAAAAAGAACTAAGATCTTACAAATTCTGAAAGCCATTATCTCTTCTCATATCCTCCATGAGTATAACAAGTTGACAATCAAAAGACCTCAAATCAATGCTTGAAAAATTGGAAGGATAAAAACTTACAAGTTTGAGTACACTTTATTTGTCAAAAGAAGAGAAGCCATCTCTAGGAAGCAAGCTTATATTTTATTTTATTTCCTTAGATAATTCTTCCTTCAATATTCATAGCTATTTTTTGGAAATTTTATAAGATACATTACTAATACAATTATATATATAATAATAGTAGTGAAAAAGGAAAAAATTTGGGGAACCACCATTCCCCCTTAATTGCCTCTGCCAGTGGTTGGCACGGACGTGCTCCATAGAGCACGTCCATACCAACGGCAAGAGCACGAGCAGCCGACGTGGCATGCTCTAATTGGTCGTTGGTTTATCATTTTTTATTATTATTATTTTTAAAATTCAAAAAAATCTAAAAAAATCAGATTTAATAAAAAAATATTTTCCCACTTCCTAATAAATTATATCTATTTTTTTCACACTTTTTTTTTCATTATTTTTACCCCAAAATTCATACTTTCATTTATAAATACTCCCATTTCAAACACAAAAAAATTGACACTATACCAAACAACTCTCTCAATCTCAATTTTTAGGATTTTAATTATATAATTTTTAATTTTTAGGATTTTAATTATGTACTTAACTTTTAATTTTTGGATTTTAATTATGTAATTTTTAATTTTTTTTTGTAATTTGTAATAGTATTTCGGGTATTTTTAATGCATTTTAATATTGTGGAAATGTTTTTATTTAAATTGAATAATAGAATGATGGAACCCTTGAGCATGTCCTTGCGGAAAAGCATAGATGTGGGTGTTGTGCTCTTGTCTAAGAGCAGAGAGTAAAAAATGAATGAAAGTGGGTGGTCCCATGCAAGTTTTTGCGAAGGAATGTTTTTAGGGTTTTTGAGTTTTGATTTATGATTTTTTATTTAGGGCTTCTATTTTTGTCTGATCATTGATTTAGAGTTTATAATTTACGAGTTCTGACCAATTTTTTATTAGGAGCTTACTAATTTATGTTTTTTAATGATTTTTAATTCAGAGTTTATGATTCGAGTTTAACGTGCTTTTGTCGTTATTTTTAAATGATTTTGTTTTTCCTCGTGTAGGGTTTATTTATTTATTAATTTAGAAAGCAAAGTCTAGATTAAACTACACAATAACGATGTTGATAGATGATGTTATGAAAATGTTAGGACATTTATATTGGAGAACAAGTGTTTTAGGCATGCTGATGTTGGAATAAAAAGGGTGGGTCTGTCATCTGTGTTGTTTATGGTGTGAATTAGGATGGTACTACTACTAATGTTGAGGTTTGTGTTACTAGTGTAGTTATGTAGGTACTTACTGTTTTTGGATGATTTAGATGATCAAATCATCGTCAAGGAGATGTAGCCATCGTTCGAGATTTAATGCGATTTGCTTCCAAACTTCAACTCTTGCATGTGGGATATAACACCCTCCAATGTGTATTTTTGTCCTTAGTTCTTAAGTCCCAATCAATCTATGTCCTTTGAAGTTGTCGTGGTAATCAACATATCTGCATCGCAATCTCTTTCAACAATACTTTCATCACTGGATTTTCTCCCTTTTGAGAATTGAGATTATCAAGAAGGGTTATTGAAATTGAAATTGTGTTACAAAACAATATTTATCATCCCCACCCCTCGAAATTACGAATTTGTTGAGTGGCAAATTTAAGACTCCAAAATATTTTTCAATGCTTATTAATAATTCGACATAACATGCTGCTATTTAAATTTTAAAATGTGCCTTTTACTATAAACATTAGTGCAATCACAATTTCATATGCATATGATTATGATCCTCGGAGTAACTCATGTAGCTACTTTATTTGTTGTATTAAATACAATTCAAATTTTGCATATGATCTCAAGTTTCTATTTTTTGCTCATTTAATCACAATATTAAAATATAAATAAATAAATACAAATAAAATTTGACCCAACCGCTTCACATTCGGGTCATTGACCCGACCGGCTGATATTTGATTTCCAACTACAAAATTCAAAAATAACAGTTTCTCGCTCAACTTTTTCGAAAAATTGAAGGAAGAAACGAAGAAGAAATTTGGCGCGAATCGTTGGAACTGCAAAATGATCAATTCGAGAATCGGAGCTTCGCTATCTCGCGCCTCTCGTTACCGAGTATGTGATTATCTCCGTGTAAAAAGATTTCGATTCCGTGTTCTTATTTTTTTTATAAGTAGTTTCGATTCTTTTTTTTTTCCAGAATTTTAGTGTGATCTTGGGTCTTTTTGTGCGTTTGCAGAATGTGATCAATGGAGTTAGTAAGAGGAGGTCCCTTACTTGCAATAAAGAGAGTTTGAATAGCTATTTCAATCATTTTGAGGGAAAATTAGAGTTTCTGAGAGGCTATTTGGCTGCGGCTCGAGCTAACAAAGGCTCGAATCCTAGGGCTTCTCTATCAGATTTTAAATACTTTTCTGGCAATCCCGGAATTAACCGATTTTTCTGTAGCAAAGCGCCAAAGAAGAAGAGTAAGGACACAGTTTCTTGCGAATTGACTGACTCTACTTTTTGTGACGTTGATAGCTTATAATCTTCATTCCTGTTTGTGCAGATTCCGAGAATTTTCATCCCAAAGACAAGAAGGAGATTCCGAAAAAGAGTGAGCAGAAATCGGAATCCTAATGTTTGTGTTGTGTCGCTTGTATTTTGTATGGGAAGAAATTTGGTGGACTAGTTATTAATCATACTGAGGGAACCTAACATCAAATATTCTTCAAGTAGTTCTCCAGTTAAAACACATTTTCTTGTGTCAAAGAAAATATTGGGAGTTGAGTTCATTTTGATATTTATTGCTGTTCTTATGGATGGTTATTAATGCAAATTGCTTCGGGTGTTGGGATGGAAGTTTTTGCTTGCACACTTTTAACAGTTTGAATATTGTCTTTAATATTATAGACAAGTTTCTCAGTTTAGTATTCTGATTAAACTTATTCTATCTTTTAGAGGAAGGGAAGAAATCTGAGGATGGTGGCAAAAGCAAAATGATATTTACCATGGATGTCCGAAGTATAATGGCTTCATTGATTGCTATTGCGATGTTCTCTCCAGCAATGCCATTAAAGCCGAGGGGAAAGAAACAGGTATCCAATTAGCTTAATTTCTAGTTAGTGCAATATTATTTGTTAATACGACATAGAGAATAGAATGACTTAATTAAACCTGATATTTAAGCTTCAAATATGCAATTCTTCATTGTTGAATGCTCTTGGCAGAATAAGGATGTTCTAGATTTCTTCATTCACATATAACTGAAAAAAATTCAAGTTAAGTACTATAGGAATATGAGTCTGTTCTCTATGTTTTGCCTTAGATCTCAGTTATTGCCTTAATCATAAACATAAACAAACATGCCGAAAAGTCTTGACTATCCATCTGTGAATACTAAGCAGCTGAAGGTCATATGAGTTAGTATTTACTATCAGTGTGTGATTTTTTTTTTAAAGTTTCTTGTACCCTGTCCTGGCTCGCCTTTCGGTTGTTAACTGAAAATATATTTCGATCTTTACTTGCTTTGTAATTATGTTCCTCATACCAGTCCTGTTTGCAGTTACTCATGCCACATTAGGTGGCTTACTTTAGGGGTTCCTCATACCAATTCTTTTGGTCCGTTTCTGTGCAATGTCGTCATTATCTTAATGTATTAACTTATCATTCATTTCATTATTAACTTGCAGATTAGTTTTCAAGAGTTCAAAGTTAATCTTCTGGAACCAGGTTTAGTCGACCATATTGTTATTTCAAATAAATCTGTTGTCAAAGTTTATGTAAGAAGCTCGCCGCAAAATCATTCTAGCAGAGCTGATTCAGCTGAAGGATCTGAATTTTATACTCCAGTTAGTGACACACAGCCAAAAGCAATAATTCCAAGTCAATATAAATACTACTTCAACATTGGAAGTGCTGAAACATTTGAAGAAAAATTGGAGGAAGCCCAAGAAGCATTGGGCATACACCCACATGATTATGTACCTGTTACATATGTTTCTGAAGTGGTCTGGCGCCAAGAGCTGATGAAGTTTGCTTCCAATCTCTTATTATTGGGAGCATTTCTCTTTGCAAGTCGAAAAATGCAATCTGGACCCGGAGTAGGTGGTGGCAACAAAAATGGTGGTCAGGGAACGTTTGACTCTAAGAAACTATTTGACACTGGGAAAACTCACTTTAAATTTAGACATGGGGGAGACAAAAAGGTTTTCTCTTAAGTTTTCTTAATAAAATCATCATTACCTTCTTGGTTTTTCATTTGCTATTACATTTTCCTTGTAAGGAGCTAGTCTGTAATGCTAAACATTATGGTTATGACCTCTTTTCTGCAGCTTTACTTCAAAGATGTTGCTGGTTGTGATGAAGCAAAACAAGAGATTATGGAGTTTGTTCACTTCCTGAAGTACCCGAAGAAGTACAAGGAACTGGGTGCCAAAATCCCAAGGGGTGCTCTGTTGGTTGGACCTCCTGGGACTGGTAAAACGCTCCTAGCAAAAGCTACAGCTGGTGAATCTGGGGTGCCTTTTCTGTCCATATCTGGTTCTGATTTCATGGAGGTGTATACGGGAGTTGGGCCATCCAGGGTTAGAAGTTTGTTCAAAGAAGCAAGGCAATGCGCACCTAGTATCATATTCATAGATGAGATTGATGCAATTGGTCGGGCAAGGGGACATGGAGGGATGTTTAGTTCCGGTGGTGATGCTGAGCGAGAAAACACTCTTAACCAGTTGCTTGTGGAAATGGATGGATTTGGAACAACTGCTGATGTGGTCGTTCTTGGTGGCACTAATAGACCAGATATCTTAGACGATGCATTGTTGAGACCTGGTCGGTTTGATCGGCAAATTAGCATAGATAAGCCAGATATCAAGGGTCGGGAGCAAATATTCCAGATCTATCTGAAGAATATTAAACTTGACAATGAACCTGCTTTCTTCTCTCAGAAACTGGCAGCCCTCACTCCTGGATTTGCAGGTGCAGATATTGCAAATGTTTGTAATGAAGCTGCTCTAATTGCTGCTAGATCTGATCAAGCAATGGTGAAAATGGAACATTTTGATTCAGCTATAGACAGAATAGTCGGTGGTCTTGAGAAGAGAAATATGGTAAGTTGAAGATAGCTGATTTTGTCTTGAATAGCAAAATTCTATCATGATAAAAATAATGGATAGTTTTGACTTGTTTGTGCTTGAACAGGTTGTAAGTAAAATTGAACGCCGGATTGTAGCCTATCATGAATCAGGTCATGCAGTGGCTGGTTGGTTTTTAGAATATGCGGAACCTTTGTTGAAGGTCACTATCATTCCTCGTGGTACTGGTGCACTTGGCTTTACTCAGTATGTTCCTAACGACAATCGTCTAATGACGAAAGGGCAGCTTCTTGATATGACTTGCATGGCTCTTGGTGGACGTGCTGCTGAACAGGTAACTGTGTGGAATAATATTGTTTTTCATTGTAAACAGTCATTACTCCCATCATTGTAAACATTCATTACGTCCCTGTCCAACTCTAGGTGTTGCTGGGAAACATATCAACTGGGGCTCAGGATGATTTGGAGAAGGTCACCAAGATGACGTATGCGCAAGTAGCGGTGTATGGTTTTAGCGACAAAGTTGGGCTTCTCTCTTTCCCCAAGAGGGATGACGAATATGCGATGAGCAAACCCTATAGCAGCAAAACAGGCAATCTAATAGACACTGAAGTGCGTAAATTGGTTAGAACAGCGTACCAACGGACAGTTCAGTTGATTGAGGAACACAAGGAACACGTGGCTGAAATTGCTGAGTTGTTGCTGGAAAAGGAAACTCTTCACCAAGAGGACATGGTGCGTGTGCTGGGGGAGAGACCCTTCAAACCGGCTGAGATGACAAATTACGATAGATACATGCACGGATTTGTAGACGAGGACGAGAAGGAGCAGAGCGTATGAATAATACATCACAGAATGATGCTTGATGATCACCAATTGATACTAAACAACTAAAGTGTATAGATTTTCTCTTGTTCCTGAAGTTGGAAACGCCACTTTCCAACGACAAGAATGTATATTCAAATTTTGGATCTTTGCCAAATTGTATATACTCTCCTATAAATTGGATCGATATATTCTGGGCAACGAGTGTTTTTTATGTCAAGAAGTGTAGTGTTTTTCATGTCAAGAAGTGTAGTGTTTTTGCATCATTTGTATGATTTGCAGTACAACTTTTCTCTTACACACAAATCCCAAAGATGGGTACAAGATTTGTAGTTTGCTTTATGTTAGATATTTACCGGGTACAAGATTTGTGGATTGATACAAAATTAGTCCAAAAATTTAAACATAGCGAAAAAAGGTTAGATATTTAACATGCACCTACATTTCGAAAATCACATACACAAAATTGAACAGATAATCGAAATGTAAAAAAGATGGAAGATATCAGGAACATAGTATATCCGACTGAGTACACAAAAATGAAATTATAGAGCGATCCTTCAAGTTATAAACTCTCCCTTCTGTACATTGCGGCCATCGAAACATTTCCTCTCACTTTTTTCCATTTCATACAAGAAAGAGACCAAATACAATGTGAATATTCATGTTCTCTACTGAAACCGGAGCCTGAGCGATCTGCCAGCTTAAGTGTCTCTCCAACGAATCAAAAGTCGAATTCTCCTGTTGCCTGGTGAAAAGCCCAATGCCCAAACCATTACAGATAAAATACACACGTGAGTAATGAACAAAGAAGAGGAACATACAAAGGAATCATAACCTTGTTGAACAGAATGTCTTTGTTATTTACGCGCATAATGCCATTCTTCAGTGTGCACTTCCACCTGCTCTTGGTTCTTGTCACCTGTATATTATACAAGTATATCAATGAGAATATCGAGAGGATACCGCTAACAGAATGAGATAACTATCATTGGAAAATAACCAGAGTACACAATAAGATTTCACAGGTTCAGTTCAGTACCTTGTCAAACTGAGCTAGAACCAGATCATTAGTCGTGTTTAGATCCTCCCCCTGTTCCAGGTCGTCCAACTCATCATCATCATCTTCATTTAACGGTTCATCGTCATCATCATCTACAGGTTCCTTTGGAACGAGAGGAGTTGCTGCTTGCATCTCTAGAAATGCAGATGGTTTCACATTAACAACTGTGATTAACAGTTCTGGCATATGGAGGCACTCAATTTAGGTGACAACTTACCATTGGGCATAGGCGTGTTCACTATGTTGTAGTCTTCATTGATAACTCCTTGATAATTGTACATCTTTTAAGAAACAAACAAGGAATTAGGTTCATTTAGAGAGAGATGTATTAGAGAGAGAGAGAGAGAGAGAGTCTAATAATCAGAGTTAATGAAATATGTAAATGATATACTAAGTGATACAACAAAGGGAATCAACAACATCGGCCATGTTTAACCCATAAATTTACAGGAGTAATTATGAAAAAGTCAATCTGAAAACTAAAGGTTCGTCATTGTGTTGAGTAATCCTATTTTTTAACATAAAGATAAGTCATGCAAACTTCAGGTCTCTATCAGGCCATCGTGAGAATCAACTCTCACACAACTACAAAAGATATCCTTGACATATTAATATGTTCTATCTATCGGATAAATAAGCGTGCTACTTTAGCGACGAAAATAGTTTGAGAAAAGATTGAAACCTCTATTTACATCTAACACATTGGCATAGAATAAAAAATTGTTAATAAATACAAATTCTCACAGCCTCCAGCAACTGGTTCTGAAACCAAAGAGGCCCAGAAAAATCAGTTAAATGAAGTCCTTACAAGTTACAACAGAAGCCAAACCCCCCATCCCAGGGCCGCACTCAGAAAATTGCATAGGAGCAAAACAATGGATGACTACACACAGGTGGCTATCATTTCCTACAAAGATCCACTTCATTTAACTGCATGCAAGTTCAAATACTACAACCAATAAGACTCTCACAGAGGCAAACTCACATTGGGAGTAGAAAGCGCATCATCATATGGATCTGGTATGGGTCCGTCTGACTGAGGAATCCTACAAGACAGTGATCCTTCTTGAACAGGTATTTGTGCAATGCTCCCTGGACCCACCTGCCAAAAGTATGAAGTCACAATTAAAAATAGAAGAAAACAAATGTTTTACACGTTTGAAATGCGTAACAGTTCACTGAAGCCGTTAGCAGAGTGAAGGCAGGTGAATCATCACAGACCAAAGTCATATCCCTAATCTTCCATGGTAATAATGGCTATCAATTGTTGCAAGCCATGCTTGCATGTTCTTCTTCTACAAGATAACCATATTAACATGTGAAAGTGCATTCTGTCCGAAAGGGGAGAATTTTCCTATTACTCCTATGAGGTAAAGTTAGTTACGCATTTCGGAAATTTGTCTTCCCAGTTACACATTTCAAATATGTGTATTAAGGTTACGAGCGTTTCCCTTGAATACGCATTTCATGGATGCGTGATTACCTTTCTTGTAAGTACAAAAATGGTTCCCATATCGGGAAACCTCGAATCTATTTTCTCCCCAAACAAGGAAAAAGCCATCTAGACATAAGGTCTACTGTAGAAACTCCCCATGAGTATAGAAGGTATACATCATGCATGTGATGAACCATGCACCCACAGGTATAAAAATAAGATGAACTAGACAACCACGTAATCCAGAAAGGTCTGTGTTAACAATTTTTTACTCCTCAAATAATGATTTGAAAGTATAAGACCAATATAGGGGTTCATCAACGAACTATGAATTCTATCAACCAAGTGCCTGGAGGCTTAGTTCAACTTAATCTCTGTGTCAACTTAGTGGCAATATAATTGTTGCTAGTCTGTGGCTTAGAATCAAAACTTCACCTTCAACACCTCGGGTGAAACATCTCCAGCTCCATCCTGCTGGGGGATGTATCCACCGGAATGATACTGTGGAGGAACATCCTCACGTTTTCGTTTTCCAGAAGGCATCAAGAAAAAATCCTGCATTGTGTTCTTCAGTTATATCCTTTCAGAGTGAAATGAATCAATTTGCAACATTGCTTTTACATAAACAGATTAATAGTGATGGTGTGCATGGATTAAAACAGCATCCTAGCGAGCCTTGCTCCCAGTTTCTTGCATATGCAACAATATCGTTCAAACAGAAAACCAGAAAGAGACTGAATCTGGTAGTTTGGAGATCAACATTGCTGCAAGATTCAGTATATTAATAGTTGGATAAGAATAAGACTATCAAGGGATGATAGCATCACCTGCCAACGCATTTATATATTGTCCTAAAAAACTGGGAAGACACAAGTTCGATTGTCAACAAGGCAAGAAGTTTCCAACTTCTCCTATTATATTCCTCATACATGCACTTCAAATGCAACGACTTCTCTATCTAGTAACTGTAACTAAAGTGTGGGCAGATATCTAGCAAGATACGAGAAAGAAACACATATTTAAGTTTAAAATGGGAGACCAACAGAAAAAAGACCACTCCATTACATTTCATATTCAATTACCCGAATCTCTGCCCCACTACAAACTACAAAGCAGAGGTGATTCACTTTAGGTGTTCTTCTGTCAGGTCAATTACATTCTGAACAAGTATACAGTATTAGCTATAAAATTAATACTACACTGAACAATTAGATGAGAGTGCAGAATACATCAGAGAGAAGATTGCATCTTAACCGTTACAAAAAGAGTGTGTTATTGAACTCCCAGCATCGAAATAGGACAAAGCAATTTGCATAGATGAGATTTCCGTATGTTAACAAGGGTGATTTTTTCACATTATCGGGCATATATCTAATTTATAACTGATGGGCATCATCTATCGAACCCAATTAAAAACATGAAATAAAGATGAACATCAAATGACAACAACCTGAGTTGGTGGATGATTAGGTGCTCCCTTGTCACCCTCTTCCCGACCTTCCACGTAAGCTACAAAGAAATACAAGTTGAGTATGAAACTAGTGAGGATTACTGCCTTCTACCAATTAAAAAAACAAATTATATACTGCAGCCATCTACATCTACATAGTTACTTAAGAGGAATCATTGTTATAAATCATCACCTATTACACTCACCAACATTCACATCAAGAGGAGGCCTTTGACTCAACCAAGATGAAGGTGGCTGCTGCAAGAGTAATATATAGAGTTCAGTGGAGCTACCTATCGCCGAAAGGAAAAAAAAGTGTGCAGAAATTGCTTGTAAACTTATTTGAAGGTATCAATCAGAATTTCCTAGCTATATTTAAAAAAATGAATCAGAAACATGCTCAGCATACCATATATGGGCTGGGCCTTCCAGCTCCAGCTCTCATCTGACCCTCGCCACCATTATCATTATTCGAGGAGTATTCATTGGGGGTTATCGGGGTGCCACCAGTGGGAATGCTGAAGTACGGACTGCTGTCATTTCCAGGAAGAGGAGTTGGAGCTGTTCCAGGAAGGGGAGTCTGAGCTGTTCCAGGCAATGGCGTCTGCATAGGTGTTTGTAGTGGGGTCTGAAAGCCCCAAGCAAAAACATTAACAGTACAAAGTCAAGGCATAATACCATCATTTTAATCCTCGACATTAACAATAGTACCAAGCACTCACCGGAGGAAAGAGCATATCAGCAGTGGGAGTTTCATACTCCTCAGTGCCTTCATAGGGTACGTTAAGATCATGGACGGGGTTCGGCGTGACCGGACCTCCTGCTGCCTTTTGTTTCGCGGACCTATCTATCGGGCCCCAAATCGCGCCAGCGTGAATCATTTTAAATTCCCATATCTGCGAAATGTCCACCAAAAAACAATCAACAATGCTATTCCAGCTGCAGATCCAGCAATTTCAAAACACTAGAACTACTCAATCATCCTTTAATGAAATACGAAATCGCAACACACTCCTAAAACCACACAAAACAAAATTCAACCACTAAACCCTAAAACAGCTCAAAATCCAAATTAAGTGAGCGGATGATAAATTACTCCTTGAAGCTCAGCGAGAACGTCATCTCCGGGGCCTCCGTCGTTGATGAACTCATCCCGGACCTTGTTGATGACGTCCTCGATGACGTGGATGTAGATATTGCTGGTGCTGGTGCCGGTGCCCGCCATTTCTTAGGAGAAAAACCTAGAATCGAGCAACGTGAAAGCAGAAGCTCCGAATCGAAATCTACGTGGGTGGATTGAACGGATTAAGGAGTGAATTGGAGAGAGAGAGAAGGTCGCCGGCGAGGAGAGAGAAAGGCGGCGAGAGGAGGGGCATGAGATGGAAAAGGGCGGAACAGAAATTATGAATAGAGAGTGGAATATAAATAGGTTTGCATCCGTTTTCACGCCTCAATTCCACGTGGCATCATTTAATGCTCTTTATTAACAAATTAAAGAAAACTCGGTCACAAAGTCATCACAAATTTTTTTGCTTTAAAAAGTACCCCTCCGTCCGCTAACAGGAGTATCGTTCCTTTCCGGCACGTGTTTTAATAAATATTAAGAAAAATGGATAGAAGAAAATTAGTGGAATATGAGTCCCACTTGAATATATTAGTTTTAAATAATATGTGATTGAAATGAGTTGGTAGAATATGAGGCCTATTTACCACTTATGGTAATTATGAACCGGCCGGAACTTCTATTCACGGACGGACTAAAATGGAAAAACGAAACTCTTATTCGCGGACGGAGGAAGTACTTACTAGTGTTAGTTTTAAATAATTACAAACAAATTACGTTTAAATGTCTTAAATAAATATGTAAAAACATGCTCATAGAACTATAAAATAGAATAAAATTGTAGTGTTTAGTTTTCGAATAATACAAACTAGAATCAGTAACTAAATATAATCGAATGAGACTAAAGTGAATTAGTAGTAGGCATGTCAAATTGGGCATCCGCATATACCCGATCCAAAATTTCGTGTAGCCGACCCTGAATTTTCCAAAAACTAATACCCGATATCCGATCCAAAACTGATTTCGGGTATTCAAATACCTGACACGGGTATTCAGTCCCGAAAAATCGAGTATCCAGTCCCAATTTTAGATTTTTTATTTTTATTTTTTATTTTAGAAATTTAACTACAAACTTTTAGAAATACAAACTTAAAATAGTTCGAATTTAAGAGAAAAAATGACACTAAACAACATGTATAAAAAAATTGACACTAGACACAAAATGAGCAATTCATCCTCAAACAAAAGTAACTAAACAAAATTAATCCATAAAGATAATTACCTTTCATGTGAATTTGAAATCAAACCATTGCCAAAATATATCATGTACCAGCTTACATTAAATAAAATTAATAAATTCTATGGATAAATATTAACACTAATAATTAAAGAAAGTCCATCGAAAATTCGAAATTAAACCAAATTTTTGAGATTTTTATTATGTTGCCAAGTATTAACACATACATACACAATAATGTCTCCAAGTATTAATCGTAGTAGACTGACTTGGTTTTATAATAAACAAAGTATTTACATATACATAATTTGTTAAATTAAAAAATTTTAAAAAATCGGGTAATTCGGGTATACCCGATCGAATATCAGGTAACCCGATACCCGACAATCCAAAAATCTCACTATCCGATCCCGATCTGAAACCCGAAAAATTGGATATCGGGTATCCAATTACCCGACTTTTTCGGGTTTGGATATCGGGTACCCAATACCCGATATCCTTTTGACAAGCCTAATTAGTAGAATGTGAGACCTATTTATCATATATGGTAAAAGTAATATATGACTCTTATTGTGAGACATACCAAAATAACAAATGTGACCTTAATATGAGACGAAATTAGTATTATTTGTTCAGAAAATAGATACTTCAACTCAACAGAGGGGGACCTACATTAAATCATAGGATCCTTAGAACCCCAACTATTTTTGGTTACTCGTATATTCTATGTCCGAACTATAGTTAACCAGTGTGACTTGCATGCTGGAGATCGGTGGCAGACGTATGATTTCAACTTTGGAGGGTCCAATTACTATTAAGAGTTGTAGAGTAATTTTCGATATTTGCCTCACCGCAAGTAGTTGTATCATGGTTCGTAGGAAGTTACAAGATATATAGATAAATAAGAAATAGCGAATGATAAAATGATGGTGACAAATACCTCCCTTTGTCCCACCAAATGTAAAACCTTTGTGTTCCGACGCGAAACTTTATTTAGTGTTATTTTATAAGTTAAGCAAATAAGTAGTAATAAAATAAGAAAAATATAGAAATTGTGTTGTTTCCATTTCAATGAGGAGTAATAAATAAGGAGAATTTTTTTTATTGCAAAGTGTGTGTGAAACAAAAAAATTAAGTGTGTGCACGAGATTTTATATAGTGCCCTTTACTAAGTAAGTAAATAAATACAATAATAAAGTAAGAAAGAGAAAAATCTAAAAATGATATTGTTATCATTTTATCGGGGAGTAATAAATAAGGAAATTTTTTTATTGCCAAGTGTGTGCGAAACAAAAAATAATGAAATGTGTGCAAGTTAAAATTAAAACTTGTGAATAGCGTATAAAAGGTGGTATGTGAATGAAAGCATAAATTGTACATAAAATTGACCTCCAATGGATACGAACTCAAATCTCTCGAGAGGCAGTCCAAAGTGTCCACTTCCGCTAGTGGATATATTTATGAATCTTACGAACGATAGGGGTTCCATGGGAACCCAGTTATATGTGTATGATACGGACAATGAGATCAATTACAGAATAACGTCCGTGAGGTGAATAGTTTTCATTTTTAAAGATCCATATATTAATTTGCATGCTTTTTTGTAAAAAAATTAATTTAGTTAATTTTTATTTTACATGCAAAGGGATGCTGTTAATAATCTTCATTTAGAGATTGTTAGTGATTTACAACATATGTTGGATGAAGAAAATGCGTTAGTAAAGTCTTTTCGTATGGTCAAAGAAAAGATTGGACATGAAAATCAACCCAATGTAAGTTTGAGGTTGCTTGGTAAGAGAGATAGGGATGGAAGAACTCATAACCTACCTTCTGTTTCTGAGGTTGCTATGCTTGTCGTTGGGGATTTTGATGAAGCTTTGGGTGACAGAGATATTGTTGTTGTACAGAAGTCAGGGCAATTGCAACGCATTAGTGAACTGCATCCTTCTTATCTTCCACTTCAGTATCCACTTTTGTTTCCTTATGGGGAGGATGGTTATAGAGAAGATATTGGATTTTCCCGAAATTCTTCTTCTTCTTCGACCCATAGAAAAAAAATTAGTCCTAAAGAATTTTTTGCGTTTCGCTTGCATGAAAGAAATTCTGAGTTTTCTATTCTTTTATTTGGAAGGCGATTGTTTCAACAGTTTGTTGTTGATGCCTATACAATGATTGAAACTGGTCGTCTTACTTATGTACGAACCCATCAGAAAAGGTTGCGGGCTGAATTATATAGTGGTTTGGCGGAAGCTGTTCTTCGTAGTGAGACAGATGGTTCAAGGCATGGGAAACGAATTATCTTGCCTTCCAGTTTTGTTGGTGGAGCTCGATATATGGTTCAGAATTATCAAGATGCTATGGCGATCTGTAGGTGGATTGGTTATCCAAATTTGTTTATTACCTTTACATGCAATCCTAAGTGGCCAGAGATATGTCGATATCTTGCATCTAAGGGTTTGAAATCAGATGATCGTCCAGATATTATTTGTAGGATCTTTAAAGTCAAGTTGGATAGTTTGATAAGAGATCTTAAGAGTAAAAAAATATTTGGAGCTGTGCTTTCATATTTGAACATGGGACATCTAATTAAAGACATTGTTTTATAAATTGTTTGTTAGTTGTTTCTGAAAAATAATTTATTTCAATTATTTTGTGTAGTTGTGTACACGGTTGAATTTCAGAAACGTGGATTGCCTCATGCCCATATTTTGCTGTTTTTAAGCAATGAGGACAAACAGCCTAAGCCTCAACGCATTGATGAGATCATTTCAGCTGAACTTCCCGACCAAGTAACTGATCCTCACTATCATGAGTATGTTAAAGAATTCATGATGCATGGGCCGTGTGGTGTTGCTCGAAAATCATCTCCTTGCATGCTCAATGGACGTTGTTCCAAATATTTTCCCAAGAAATATCTCGCGGCCACAAACATTGATGATGATGGCTATCCTGTTTACAGATGTAGAGATAATGGTCGTGTTGTCATGAAGGATGGTGTGCCCTTAGATAATAGATATGTTGTTCCGCACAACCGTTTTCTTCTTATGAAGTATGGCGGTCATGTCAACGTTGAGTGGTGCAATCAGTCGCAATCTATTAAATATTTGTTTAAGTACATAAATAAGGGTTATGACCGTGTGACGACTTCTTTTTTCCAATCTGGTGCGGATGGTGCTGAACGATGTATTGACGAAGTAAGTTTGTACTGCGATTGTAGGTATATATCATCTTGTGAAGCTGCTTGGAGAATATTTGGATTTGAAATTCAATATAAGGATCCTCCTGTTGAACGATTGAGTTTTCATCTTCCAGATCAACAACATGTCATTTTTGATGAGGCTGATGACTTGGATACTGTTTTGAATCGTAAGACAATTCATGAAAGTAAGTTCTTGGCTTGGATGGAAGCAAATAAGATATATTCTCAAGGTAGAGATCTCACTTATGGTGAATTTCCGACGAAGTTTGTATGGAAGAAAAATCACTGGGAACCTAGGAAACAAAGATATTCGATTGGAAGGTTGTTTTATGTTGCTCCCGGTTCTGGTGATATGTATTATCTCAGATGTTTGTTGAATATTGTTAAAGGAGCTTCTTCCTATGAAGACATCAGATGTGTTAATGGTGTTCAGTATGAGACATTTAGAGATGCTTGCTTTGCTTTAGGGTTGTTGGATGATGATAAGGAATATGTTGATGGAATTGCAGAGGCTTCTTTTAGGGCTTCAGCTCACTCTTTGAGATTGCTCTTTGTGAGTTTGTTAACATCGGAATCTATTTCACGCCCGGATTTTGTTTGGCAAAATTGTTGGAAATATTTGTCTAAAGATGTTCTTTATAACCGCCGAAAATTAACAAATTATCCTGGTAAGTTATTTTTATAATTATTTTCATTGCATGTTTATTATGTTATTTGTTATTATTTTTAATTTATAATATAAGTTTAATTCTAACAACGTATTCTTAATTACTATAGGTATGATCTTGAGTGAGGATGAAATTCAGAATTTTGCATTGGCAGAGATTGAAAAATTGTTGTTGAATGTTGACAAAACTTTGCGTGATTTCCATGGTTTGCCGTATCCCGATAATCAGTATTTTGAATCAAGTGAATATAGACTGATCAGTGATGAGTTGTGTTATGATCGTGAAGGTTTAGCAAGGGAATATTTGGAATTTATTTCAAAATTCACTGATGAACAACTTTCTGTGCATGACACTATAATGTCATTTGTTCATTCAAATGATGGAGGAATATTTTTTGTTTATGGCTATGGAGGTACTGGGAAAACTTTCATTTGGAGATTATTGTCTGCAGGGATTCGTTCGAAAGGAGATATTGTTTTAAATGTGGCGTCCAGTGGCATAGCTTCTTTATTATTGCATGGTGGTAGAACAGCTCATTCTCGGTTTAAAATTCCCATTAATGTGAATGAAGATTCTATGTGCAATATTAAACCAGGGAGTGCACTTGCTGAGTTGATTGTGAGAGCTAAGCTTATTATATGGGATGAAGCTCCGATGATTCATAAACATTGCATAGAAGCTGTGGATAGAACTTTAAGAGATATTATGCGTGTATGCAATGAGTTAAATAGTAACAAACCGTTTGGTGGAAAAACAGTCGTTTTTGGTGGTGACTTTAGACAAATCTTGTCAGCTGTTCCTAAAGGCAGTCGTCAAGATGTTGTGAATGCTACCATTAACTCATCTTATCTTTGGAAGAGGTGCACAGTTTTAAGGCTGGCCAAAAATATGAGGCTTTTGAATGTTGAAAATGTTGATGAAGCCTCTGAGTTGAAGGAATTTTTCTCTTGGGTTGCTTCTATTGGAGATGGTGTTATTGGTGGTCCAAATGATGGTGAAGTGGCTATTCAACTTCCTATTGACATTGTTTTGCCAAATTCTGGTGATCCTCTTGGAACCATTGTTTCAAACATCTATCCTTCTTACATGAATCCTGAAGAATTGATCAGTTGTTTGCATGGTCGTGCTATACTTGCTCCTACTTTAGAGGTAGTCGATGAGGTTAACCAATTCATGATTTCTTTGGATCAGGCTCAATGTCGAGTTTACTTTAGTTCTGATAGCATTTCAAACTCTGATTCCACATCAAATGGTCTTGCTGAGATACATTCTGTTGAGTTTTTGAATAATTTGAAGTGTTCAGGTACACCTAACCATGAATTGTTGCTGAAAGTTGGTACTCCTGTGATGTTGTTAAGGAACATAGACCTGTCTAACGGGTTGTGTAATGGCACAAGATTGATAATTACACGATTAGGTGATTATGTGTTGGAGGGACAAGTATTGGGTGGCCATAATATTGGTCGTAAAGTGTTGATTCCTCGAATGTCCTTAATACCATCTGATCCAAGATTGCCTTTCAAGTTCCAAAGAAGACAATTTCCTTTGGCTGTGTCGTATGCAATGACCATTAACAAGAGTCAGGGTCAATCACTCTCTCATGTTGGATTATTTTTGAGAAAACTTGTTTTCAATCATGGACAACTGTGTGTTGCTATATCAAGAGTCACAAGTCGTGAAGGTTTGAAGATTTTGGTGTGTAAAGATGAAGAAGATGAAAGCAGTGGTGATTCTACTATTAACATTGTTTATAAAAAAGTTTTTCAAAACTTATGAACTATTGAATTGTTGATATTTGTGTAAGTTCCTATTTATGAATATTTATGTTTTTTAAATGAACCTATTTTACTATTTATGTATATAAGCATCATTATTTCATCTTTGTTTTGTATTATAAATTATTTATTCCATTCATATCTTCATTTAAAATTCTAAAAAATTATTTGTTCATTGGAAATAGATATAATAAAATTTGTCTTGATATTTACAATGTGCTTTTTAGTTAGACATTTATTCTCGACCTGCAAGCATAATTATACAATATTTATCATCTACTTTTTTTATTTCATTTATCTTAGAATTTTTTACAAGTTTTATGGCCCGTGCATAGCACGGGTGGTAAAATTAGTTGTACATAAAATTGACCTCCAATGGATACGAACTCAAATCTTTCGAGAGGGAGTCCAAAGTGTCCACTTCCAAAGTGGATATATTTATGAATCTTACTAACGATAGGGGTTCCACGGGAACCCAGGCTCTACTATAGGTCCGCCCCTGGTGGAGACATGTGTTTGTATCCCACCGCCAATAGCTATTAACTATCATTTTCTTCGTTATTATTCTTAATTAATTGCTAGATTAATTTATTTATATTCCTTCGTATAGTCATAGAGTATCTTTTTGGTGTAATTTTTGTTTGTATTCTTATCTGTGTAAATGTTGTTTCTTTACTGCTTCTTCTATTACAAGAAAGTTGAGTCAATTTCTTTTCGCATTCATTTAAAAAGTCGTAGTTAATACTCTCTCCGTCCATTTAAGATGACATGTTTTCTTTTTAGTTTGTCCCAACTAAGATGACACATTTCATTTTTCGGAAACTTTCTCTCTCCAACTAATACATCCAACAACTTTTTCTGTCTTCTATTAAAATATTAATCTCTCTATTTTAATACTTACACCATCTTTTCTATCTCAAATTAAACATTTTAACCAATAACTCCCAAAATCTTATGCCGGCTAAGGAATGTGTAATTTTAGTTGAGATGGAGGGAGTAGTTAGAGTGAATATATATTAATTTTAACTATTTATTAGTATGATTTTTAAAACAAGCAGTAGTATAATAAAAAAGAAGTGCTTTTAACTTTTTTGGAATAGATTTAAAAAAAAAAAGTAGGACTCCATATTTAGATACATCGCCTCTACCGAAATTCAGAAGACTTTTAGCACGGAATAATTACTAAGGAAACATGCCGCCGGCCATTTACTCCGGCGCCGCCGCGTCCGTCAAACTTTACAATGCGAGATCCACGTCCTCAGCTGGCTCCTCACTTGGACACCAACGCCTGTTGCGCTTCACGACGGCCGCCTCCGCCACGAAACCCTCACGCTGGTCTCTTCGTGGCTCCACCGCCCTCGTCACCGGAGGCACCAGGGGAATCGGGTATGGCTAGCTCCAATTTACAAATAATTTCGCTTTTGTTTTGCTTCAGACATTTAGCGAATTGTGTTCTTTGACAGATGCAATTTTTGGATGTGCGGTCGTTTCGTTTTAACTAATTCGATTCATATTCAAATTCATGGCTCTGCCTTTGGATTTTTCAATTTTGAAAAATGCGTTTGTTATATGTCCCTGCTAAAAATTGCATTAACGCCATGTGAAAAGATGAGTGTAATCTGAATTAGATTTCGACGAGAAATGATTGAAGGAAGAATTAAGTAGAGAATAGACCATAGAAGAGATTAGATTAAACAAGGGAGTAAGAAGCTGGGGATTCTGCTAACTTGCGAAGTTCAGTTGCAGTTACTGTAGTTTGCTTCTTCTATTCATTTGTGAGTCAACAACTAGTCGAGGCTGTAAAACATAGCATAACACGATTCGAACATTGCAGTTTTGCTTACGCTCTTACTCTCCCGGCTCACTTAAATACTCTTAAGGTGGGGATTCTGTTAACTTGCAAAGTTCAGTTACAGCTACTGTAGTTTGCTGCTTCTAGTCATTTGTGAGTTGACTAGTCGAGGCTGAAACACATCGTATAACACGATTCAAACATTGTAGTTTTGCAGAAACTATTACTCTCCCAGCTCACTTAAATACTTGTACTGCATAGCATGATTCCATTGGTGAGTTTTGATTTTTGAGATGGTAGCTCGACTTTGACTGCATAATTTTTGCTTTGTTCTTTATTCAAATGCATGGGATCAAGCAATGAGGAACACGCTGTTCATCATTGCTTATCAATATCAGTATCACCTTCGTTGATGTTTAAGATGCAATATCTAATGGCGGACTTTTTCTTCTTGTTCTTTCCATTTTGACCTTCTAGGCATGCAATTGTGGAGGAATTGGCTTCTCTTGGCGCCACAGTGCACACGTGTGGAAGGAACGAAGATGAGCTGGAGAGAAGTCTGAGGGACTGGAAAGATCAGGGTCTTGGAGTTACAGGCTCAGTGTGCGATGTTTCTTCTGAACCTGACAGGGAAAGGTTACTCGATCATGTTAGATCTGTGTTCAACGGGGAGCTCAACATTCTTGTAAGTTAATAGTGTAGTATCATTTTAGAGCATGGAATGAGATGATGACATATCTCATGCATCAATGATCATGTAGCTTAGTGGTGAATCAGTTTCTGCACAACCCTTATTTTGCTTTTATGTATATGGCCTCAGTAGATAAACAACGTTGGAACAAACATCCGGAAACCTATGGTTGAGTTCACATCCAAGGAATTCTCATTGGTCATGGGAACGAATTTCGGATCTGCTTTTCACATATGCCAACTTGCGTATCCTCTACTGAAAGCCTCGGATGCAGGAACTGTTGTGTTCACCTCTTCAGTCTCTGGTTTCGTATCATTGAAGAACATGTCTGTCCACGGAGCATCCAAAGGTAATAGTCTCTTGTCTCGAAATTCATGCTGGAGTTAAACGCTGAGTACTAATCTAACCAGCAACATATCTTGTTCGTGTCTAGGTGCAATCAACCAGCTCACAAAGAACTTAGCATGTGAGTGGGCAAGTGACAGCATTAGAGTGAATGCAGTTGCTCCATGGTACATTCGGACATCCATGGTGGAGCAAGTAGGTTTCGTTTTGTGTTTCCTTTTCTTCTGGTGTTTCAGTATCAGTCTTTTTGCTGTGTTTATGATCCCACTCTCGTGCTCTAGGTTCTGAACAACAAAGAATACTTGGAAGAAGTATACGACAGAACCCCGATGCGGAGGCTTGGAGATCCAACTGAGGTGTCATCGGTGGTAGCTTTCCTTTGCCTACCTGCGTCGTCGTATGTCACCGGCCAGATAATCTGTGTTGATGGTGGGATGTCTGTAAATGGCTTTTCTCCAAAATTTATGTAAATTTTGTAAAAGAAACCTAGTGACGTGCAATTAGACATTAGAGATTCTAACGGCATAGCCTTTTGTAAGATTCACGATTTGCATGAATTGAATTGAATATTCAGTCGAAATGTTGAATAAAAATGATTCAGAATAAGGTGGAATTGCATTCATGTGGGTTATATGCAGGACACAAAAAATCCATAACGAACCACAACCTAATTCCACACAGCATAAATTGTTGATAAAAAACGAGAAAAAACTAAATTCAATCTTCAACCAAGATGCTCTGGAACCATATCCCACAATTGAAGATGATGCTCCAAGACTGTCATCCATCTATCATGTTACGGTGCAGCAACGAAGATCAGTCGTCGGTATTACATGTCTTTTGTAGCCATCTCTTCTCCTTCACTTTTCAGTGCCTTCAGCTTTCTATAACCCGTGTCGGTACCGAATATCCTGCAAATTTATAGGTAAGAAGCAGCGGTTGAGAATACAATACCCATAGCAATTTTTGGATACAAATACTTTGTTTGTTATATAGAAAGAATGAAAGATAAAAGCCACAAAATGATGGTAGAAAATTCAATTTTCTAAAAATGCATTCTCTTTGGTTGTCAATATATCATGTGAACATTTCTCTCGCTTTAAATTCCTCCTTTCTTTTCCCTCATTTTCTTCAAAGAAGAGTTTCATTCTTTCTTATTCCACCTTTTCGCTCCAATGAGTGATAATATTATTACACCAATAGTCATGATATTGTTATCATCTTTCATTGGAGTGGAACTGAGGAATAAGAAATCTGACATTCTTCTTTATAGAAAATGATTGTGTAAAGATATGATGAATTAAAAATGAGAGAATTTTCTTATCTTATGACGAATTTACAACATGATGAGAACACTCGAGAAGCGGTACATAAGAAAACAGAGAGTTAGAAAACTCACCAGTCCATGTAGACAAAAGTTGATGAGTAGTTGCCACTCTTTGTGTACAGCAGTCGGTGATGATAGTCATGGAAATCAGCACTGGAAACAAGAAAGGGATTATGAACTAACAATTTAAACACACGGAAAAAATAATAAAGGCTCGTGGTACTCAAAAGAGAAAAGATACGAGCATACGAACCCGCCATATAAAGGTAAGTAGTTTGAGAGGCTCCATGGGAAATGGTACCCACAGTGTGCCTCCACGGTTTCAAGCACTCTAAGAACCATCCATAGCCAGAGTGTTATTAAGTGGGGACCCGTGATTGCAGGACCAAGTATTGTAGCAAATCCAAGAAACAAAATCTCAGCAGGGTGAGCATATTCAGAAGTCAATCCAAATGGTGTTGCGTATCTGCACAAGCATTGAGCATATGAATGCTTTTGGCATAGAAATATGATACTGCTTCTTACTGCCAGTGGAATGAATTTAGTTAAAGAACGTTTATATGCTAACTCACTCATGATGGACACTGTGGACATGCTTGTAAAGCCATTTTGTATGTAGAATCCGGTGTCCCCAGTAGAATACGAAATCCTCCAGGATGAAGTAGAATAAAATCTGAGTTGAGACCACTTTCCTGCACAAACATGTATCTGAGTTAACAGCATGTAAAGGCAACCTATAACGAGAGAAGTCAGGCAGCAGCAGAGTTTCTTCTTTTCTCTTTGAAAGAGAGAATTTAAATTATATTTTCACCTTACATTTTTCCCACTTTGGAGTTTCTTTCCTTATTTTTATCTATAGGAAACAGGAAGGTTATTGACATACCACAGCCCCAACTACAATTTAAACTGAATCCCGTTCTAAATCTTCCTGCATTTAAACCTTCCACAGTGTACTATTCTATGTGTGAGTTGATTCATCTGAATTCATATTGGATTGTACTCGTCTTTTCCAGTTCATATCAGTATAATTTCTGAAAGAATTGACAATACAGTGGCACCATTAATCATTTGGTTATCAAGAAATCAGTGAGCACGGAATCTTCCAAAAAGAATTGCATCTGGAAGAGAAACAAATCAATGTTCAACCAAGGTTCAGTTCATGCTAAAGTCTGAAACTACTTCAGAGCAAGATTATTATAATTAAGTAAAGACTTCCAGTCCGCCCAATTCAAGTGTTAGAGTATAAAGAATCTGAAACAACAAATCATTGTTTAACCGAGGTTCAGTTCATGCTAGAGTCTGAAACTACTTCAGACCAAGATTATCATAATTAAGTAAAGACTTCCAGTCCGCCCAATTCAAGCATTAGAGTATAAAGAACCTGAGTATACCAGGATGGCAACGGAAGGGTACTTCGCATGCCCATAAATCTGAAGACGGGATATGACAAGATCATAACAGGTAGGTTGACACAAAAATGATAGAGCAATAGCTTGGTGATACATTTCTCTTGAGCATCAACTGTGTTGTTTTTAGTCTGCACAGACACCGCAAGCATCTCATAATCATAATCAAATTCCAATTTCCATGTGATAATGTAAGACAAGCAAGAGGGACAAAACAGGAAGCAAGTTTTGGATGCTTGACAGTTACGTGTAATTACAAATTTGCACCACCTTTCTCCTCCTCCATCCATACCCCTTTTCAACAATATTAATATTTATCTCTTTGCTCTACAATTTCATTTTTTGCTCTAAGTTAGAGACAGAATATTGGTTTAGAATGGAAGTAATTAGACAAAGAAAACTATTATGAATTACAATGAAAAATGACCAATAATAACAAAAGGTTTATGATCAATCATAAGAAATGACTAACTCTTTGGGAATGTTATTAATATTCTGCTTGTCCTCTCACCAGAAAATTTTCTGAAACTTTTTTTACAGTGAACATGGCAGCAACTACATCATAAAACAAGTATACTATAAAGTTTCAATAATCAAAGACAAATGAAAATTAATTTATTTGTCTATTTTCCACCATGTTATTTTGAGTGAAAGAGGATACTGCAATGTTCTGGTTAAGATCTTTACTCCAAAATTCCAGTTCTCGAGGTACCGAAACAACAGACACAGAGTAGCAAAATCTCACAGAAAACACAAGGTGAGCGATTGATAAATTTCTCAGTTCATTCCTTGTCACTAGATTATACTCCCTCCGTCCACGAATAAGAGTCCCGTTCACTTTTTCGCACTTGTTTTGTGAAAATAATTATAAATAGTTAGAGTGGAGAAATGATAAAGTAAGATAGAGAATAATGTAAATAAGAGTCATGTCTACATTATTCTCTATCTTACTTTATCATTTCTCCACTTTAACTATTTATTATCATTTTTACAAAACAAGTGCAAAAAAGTAAACGGGACTCTTATTCGTGGACGGAGGGAGTAGTAATTTTAAACGAGTTTTGTATCACAGGACGCGTGACTAAGAGACAATCAATGTTCACAAAAAACCTTTCAACTATGAAGTCACTAGATTATACCTGAATTTTGTACTGGTTCAGCCATCCTGCCCTTTCCAAGAATATGAATGGAAGTCCAGACAAAAAGAATACACTCTCATGAAGAAAGAAACTTCCAAGACATGCCAGTTGAAAGTCACTAAAATTGGTTATGAGATACTGCAACAACAAAATATAACAGCAGATCAAAATAAGGAGTGAGAAAATTTTTAATGATTAAATTACCCATAAAGAGAGTAAAACCAGGTCAGTATTCATCAAGTTAGACTACTTTCCAATGCATAACACTGAGAATTCAAAAGTTAGACTACTTTCCAATGCATAACAACGTCTGGTTGAAACTCAGATTAGTAGTATGAGCTATTTCGAATACCAATTGTATATATGTACAACCCATGCCTTAACACAACCCATGAAATGTTACAACAATGAGATTTACTTCTAGGTCCTAAACTGGAATACATAGTTTTCAGAGTCCACCTTTGATTCTTTCTCCTCCCAAGGATAAGCACACAATATACAATAATGCAGAGTTTATTTAGTTTCAGGAGTGGTATATAAAGGGAGAAGACAAAAATCATTCTTCACATTGAGAGATTTCCTCCATAAGGTACATCTCCAATGGCCTCCCAAGTTCTAAACTAACATAAAAAGGTAATCCTTCAACCACGTCAAGTTAGTGTGTAGCCACAAAAATATTAGAGTGTACTCCACTTGAAGAAGGGGAGTCAAACAATCAGCACAGGAAACCTTGAAGCAAAGCTCCATTGCGATTTTCTCCTCTTAAATGCTTTTATGATTTCCTTTATGGAATATAAACTAGGTGTCATTTCAATTGTTTTCTGTTGTTTGTAAAACCCAACTAACATGATTCCTATGCAGAATATGACTCCAGTTCAGTATAACATGTTCACTAATTCTCATTTACTTAGCCCAGGAACATTACTCCGGTTCATTAGACACTGGGAAACAGTTATAACTGTTCTATTAAGGATATGGCATATTTTTCCATCTCAAACAAAACCTCCAATACCCAGCCCCATATTATTCACACTTCAGCAAACTTTTGGAGGTGCCAAAGTAGATAGATGTTTCAGCATCCCCCTAAAGACCCGATTCACTTGTTCTAAAATACCGAGTCAATCAACAACAAATTTTTAGTTATTTGACATTCCAATCAGTGTAAACTTCATTACGAAACACTTCCTTTTATCCAGGTTAAATGTCACGAGAAAAAAAAAAACAATCCAGCACATAATTTAAAAGTGTATATGAATAAATCATCTAAAGAATCATCCACATTGGTATTATAACACTACAAAAATCCATGTACATCATACATGCATCATTCACAGACATCACTCTTCTCAGCTCAAGATCGTCGAGAACCAGATAAGCATGACAGCGAATTAAAAGACAAATCACAACAGAATAGTAAAAAAACAATCAGGCACGACACCGAATCTCAAAATGAAAAAAGTCAGATACGGAAAAAAAAAACACAACTAGCAATCAGAAAACAGATCCGACGACAAAAACAACGAATCCGACGCAATCAATTAACAATTCAAGGCACAATGGCGCTAATCTAGGGCACATCAGATGAGTAAATCGAATTCATTACAGTCCAGGCGGAGTCGACGACGGACGCCATGGCGAATGCGCCGCAGCTTCTGAGCGATGAGTGTGTGCAAGTGTCGATGGAGATGAGCGATGAGTGTGAGCTAGAGAGAGAGAGTAGGCAAACGACAGACTGTCACGGAGAGCTCTCTTTATATATCTGCTCCAGATATGTGAATGTGTGTTTGCGATTAAATTATTATAGCTTTTGTTTGATACACGTCAGCTCGCGAGCGCGATAAAAATCAGCAAAATTAAAAGGCAGGGAAGAACTTTCTGGTTCTGGAAAACGACAGACCTAATAGTATAACGGTGTGGAATATACTAATATGTTTTTTCATTTTTCTCTCAATAAATCATGTTATTTTCTTGTAAATCCGAACCTCCCATTTCAGTTCCTAAAATATAACCGTTTTTCATCACCTGAACTAAAATTAGCACACAAATTCAACCGATTTGATCGGTTTCAAAATCTGTAACCCTCGTCTTTTTGACGGTATCCCTAGTAACAAACATTTGAAAACACTAAATTTACTTTGCAATGCTCGTAAGTGCTTATGTTCTATCAACATTTTAGTTGCAGAGAACAAAATGTACTTTTGTACTAGTAATTATATGACTTAAGAAAGGCATACTCTAATTACAACAATGTTGGTCGATTATATTGATAGGAAATTAGTCACGTTATTTCCTATAAATTTGATCAATTCTGTTTTCAAATCGTAATAATTTTTCACCAGCTGAACTAAAATTAGTAAGTATAATGATTCAACGGATTCCATCCAGTTTCAAAATCCGAAAATATTTTATTGGCGACACCCCTATTAACAAACTATGTGTTAAATTTGTTTAACAAAAATACTCATGCTCTATCAAGATCTCAGCTGCAAAGAGAATATTTAGAAAAAGAGAGATTTTATTTACAAAGTCATCTAAAGTAAGTATGATTTTTATATAATTTCTCTCAATAAATCATGTTATCCTACCAATTGTTTTAATTTTCAAACCGTAATCGTTTTTATCAATTGAACCAAGACTAGCATATCGATTCAGCCGATTTCAAAAACAAGAATCTATCATTTTCTTGACTGCGTCTGTAATGACAAAGCATATTATAATTAGAAAACAATCTAGAATGCGTGATTTTTATGCTAAGTACCCATTAATATAATTATACATGAACAAATATTAGTTTAGCGATAGTAAATTTTCGAGCCTTTGATTTACTATGCTATTCAAATTAAGGATTAATGTCTCAATCAATGGGATCTACCAAAAAGAAAACGACAAAAGTAGGGGTATGTGCAAATCTGTAAATAGCTTCTGTAACGTGGATTCATACACATCAGTCATCTGTAATGATGGTTTATTTAACCGTTTGTTTCAAATATAGGCCTTGAGTATTTCATTTTTATTCGACTTTAGGCTGTATTGTGGCGAAAAATTGAAAATGATTACACGATTACTGTCAATGTTCGACTTTAAGAATTAATGATCTGAACAATCATGATTGCGACGTGGCTAGAGTTATTTAAGCTAATGTTTTGTTTTTAATTTAATTGGAAGAAGTTGAGCTGAATATTGAAGTTTTGAATATATTTAAAATTATAACTATATTAAAGTTTAAAAGACATCCGAAGCTAATGTGGTTGTTAAGTGTAAACAAACCGAGGGTGTTTAACAGGGATGAGATCTCCAGCTGTTCTGAAAATCACAGCACAATTTGCTGTGCTTAAAATAACAAAATGACAAATTTGATGCTCATTTCATTTTCTCTAATTTTTCTATATATATTTTTTATAAATGCTCAATTCATAAATATTTAAAATTGAATGAAAAACATATGCCTTGATTTATTATAAACGTCAATTATACTATAAATAAAATAATTAACAATGAAAGTAATAAAAAAATAAGGATAACATATTTTTGAAATGATAATTTTATTTATGTAATGATGATTTTAAATTATGCTTGCGCTTATTTTTTTATTATTTATAATATAAAAAATGAAAAAATAAGAATGAAAACATAAATATAAAAAAAAAGAGAGAGAATGGAATGGGTATAAAATGTGTAGTTTTGTTCCTTAATATCTGCGTTTTAAGCACGACAAATTGTGCTGTGATTTTCAGAATAGCAGGGGATCTCATCTCATGTTTAATATACCGTAGGCATGCGAACTAATTATAGTAGAAGAAAAAAATTGTTTTTATATTGATAATAATACCCATCAACATTTAAGAAAGATTAAATCGTGTCATTATATTTAAGGCACAAATTATGCAGATTCAGGTCTAAAGTTCAAACTTTGTACAATTAAAATAGGCATTTTCGTATCAATTCAGATGTCATAGGACGCATTTCTCTAATGACTACTAAATACTCACATTCTAAAATAAACTTTTAAGAGAATGATCAGTTTGCCACATAATTCCACATATTTATGCATACATTTTGAATTTTTATCCTTAAATATTGGATTTGTGCTCATTTTTAATCTGTAAAATCTGTATTGCATGAGCATTCCAATTTCCAAGGTCAGGGGTGATTGTTAAATTTGAAGTTGGATGCATTTGGTAACAAAAATCATGCATAAAGTTGTTTATTTTATATATACTCCCTTCAGGCCATTAGCAATGGAAGGGCCCTCACATCATCAATTTTTGAGAGGGCCTATCTCCCCACAATGGAAGGGCCCTTTCATAGGGCCTTCCCATTTCCACTTCATTTCCACATCATCATTTATTTTGTTTTAATTTTGAAGCACTTTTATATCTAAATTAAATAATTTTAAATGCAAAAAAATATTAATACGCAAATCTTCGTTGTATTACAAAATTAGAAAATAGAATACAACGAGAAGCAAATTTTGCATAAAAACTAAAAATAAAAATAAAGCACTAGCGCCTACCCCTCTGTCCCCAAATTTCTTCAATCATATCGTGTTGTAGACGATTGTGGGCCTCTTTTTGGCGCATATCAACAAATGCCCGAAGACGGTCGGCGAATCCGTGCGGTACACCCTGCCGATGGGACTCTCTAGCGACACCGTGGCTGGAGCCTGCAATGTCTTCGACGGGGACGTCGGCGACATCTTCATCGTCACTCTCCACTATCATGTTATGCAATACGATAGCGGCGTAGATGATATCAGTGAGATCACCCTTGTAGAAGAATCGCGCCGGACCTTTGACCAATGCAAAACGCGATTGGAGCACACCGAAAGCCCGCTCCACATCCTTTCGCGCCGCCTCTTGTCGTTGGGCAAAATAACTCCTTTTCTCCTCAGTTGGAAAACTAATTGTCTTCACGAAAACGGGCCATTTTGGGTATATGCCGTCCGCCAAGTAATACCCCATCTGATACTGGTTGCCGTTCGCGGTGAAGTTAACCAAGGGGCCTATTCCCTGGCACTGGTCGTTGAACAGAGGCGAGGATTGCAGAACATTAAGGTCGTTGTTCGACCCGGCCACACCGAAGTAGGCATGCCAAATCCATAGGCGCTGATCTGCAACGGCTTCCAGAATGATGGTTGGGTGTGTGCCCTTGTACCCGCTCGTAAATTGGCCTCTCCAAGCGGTCGGACAGTTCTTCCACTGCCAATGCATACAATCTATACTTTCCAACATACTCGGGAAGCCGTGCGTCCTCCAGTGCAAATCAAGCAGGAATTGCAATCTTGTACGGTCGGCTTCCGCAGATAGCTGGGGCCGAAAGTCTCAATTACGCCTTTACAAAACTTCTTCAGACAATCATGACCAGTTGTGTCGGCGACGTGAAGATATTCGTCGAACATGTCGGCGCAACCTCCGTATGCCAACTGCCTAATTGCAGTCGTGCACTTCTGCAAAGGTGACAACCCAGGCTTTCCGGCGGCGTCCCAACGCTGTTGGAAGTCAGGGTAACGCGCCGAAAACCCGTTAACGATGCGCAAGAATAGCTCTCGCCGCATTCTGAAACGCCGACGGAAAACCGCCGGGCCCCACCGTGGGTCGTCGGCAAAGTAATCCGCATAGAGCCGGTTGTGAGCCTCAACGTGATCACGGTCGACAGATTCACGACGATGGATTGGCCTTGGAATTGCCTCCTGGTTCGCTTCTTCCTGACGTCGAGCTGCCCTTGCAAGGACTCGCTGCACCACTCGGTTTATGACTTCATCGTCAGAATCGCTACCGGAAGCCATTGATTAAATGTATAGAGAGAAAATGTATTGAAATAGAGAGAAGATTTAAGATGTTGGTGTGGAAAAGTGAAGAATGGTAGGTGTATTTATAGTGGAAGAAATGAAGTAAAAAATAAATCAAAAAATCAGAAAAAAAAAGCTAAGGGCCAATCGACGGCCCTCTCCCCACAATGGAGGGCCGATCGACGGCCCGTTCGGAACGGCCAAGGCCGATGCATCGGCCAACTTGGAGAGAGAACGGAGGGCCGCCGGACGGCCCCTCCTCCACAATGAGGGGCCGATGGTGGCCGATGGGGAAGGCCCTCCCATCGGCCCACCATTGCTAATGCTCTCATTCCCTATTCAATATCTCATTTTAATCTAATAGTACTCTATTAATAAAAGTACTACTCCATAAAAGAATGTCTGTAGAAAAATTATTGAAATACGAGTCATTTATATTAATTCTAGAATAAAATATGAATTAAATGAATTTGTGAAACGTAAAGTCTGATTATTAAAAATAGTAAAATAAAATTGAACATTTTAAAATGGACATCCAAAAATTAATAGGGGTTGTTATTTGGTATTTACTAATTATCAACATACTTCATTGAATCTAACTTTAATTAACTTGTGACCTGTCTTGATTTTCATGGGATTATATTTGGAGTAGATAATCAATCGGTTCAGTTAATAACTACACTGATTAGTCAGTCAAACAATTTTAGAACTAGCTTAAACCTCAGAACGAAATGGAATTAATTAGCCAATAAAATTAAAAATAAGCTCAATAAAATTTTCAATTTAAATTTAGTTGATATTATAGGCCATTTGAACTGGTTGTGTGTGAGAACACATGATTTGCTGTTGCGAGGATGATCATGTATATTCAGAAATAAGTTTTGTTTTATTCGTTGTTGGAAATCCACATGGTTCCATTGTTGGGTAAATCATTGTAAGTTTATATATGTATTAAATTCGGCTCTTTTAAGTTAAAGATATATTGTCGGATCAGTCATTGTCAGTCATTTTTTCAAGTTAAATTTGCCCCACAGTCAGTGATCCGTTATGATACTACGTTAGAATTCACGAGGTTACATTTTAAAATCAATTGGTATTAAGAGGAGTAGCTTATATAATAATTTCAGTTTTCTCTATACACCATACGAGAAAATTATAATCTATTTATAGTTTCAATTGCCAACACTGTTAATATTTCATTACAAGTATATGATTTTGGAATCATGACCTTATTTATACATATATAAAATGAACAAAACAAAAAAAAATGGAATCATATTCTTGCACTTAGAAATAGCTCCATCAATAGGAGTTTCACCATGGAATAAAGAGATGCAAAATCAATCAAACAACTTCGAATAATAATTCACGCGTACAATCACTCGAAATTTCCAATAAAAGTAAAAATGAATAAGTAGAAGGAAAAAAAAAATGCAAGGAACTCCAACATATCAAAACAAGCATCAAACAAACGCCAAACACCGGCCACTAACCGTCGCCGCCGCAACCTTCGGCGCCACCGTGACCGTGAGTACTGCCTTCCATCACGGACGCGTGGTGAGCGGCAGCAACCGCCGCAGCTGCAGATCCAGCGGCCACGGCAGCGCCTGCTCCGTTTCCGTCGCCAGGCGGCGATCCTCCGCCGCTACGCTTCCGGTGTCCTCTTTTGCCAGCTGAGCTTGAGCTTGATTCATTCTTCTTTTTAGCTTTACAGATTGTGAAGCAAAAGCAGACTTTTTTGCTCCACATCTTTAGCGATGCGTTTATTCTATGCACAATTTTGGTGTTGCTTTTGAAACGAATGGGGTCGTATATAGAGCGTTTGTTATGCACAAGCACTGTTGAGGCCAATGAATTAATATGGTGTATATATATCTTATTTTGTTGAATTTAAATTTTTTATTTTTTTAAGGAGGATTACCTATAACATCTCCTATAATATTTCTTATTACACACACAAACATGATAAGTGGCCTTTATTACACACACAGATAGTAGGAGATGTCATAGGTGATCCCCCTGAAAATATTTTAGCTTCTCTTTAATTTTTTGGATAAAGTGCTACTAATATTTATTACTCTTATTAAATGAATGGGTAACTAACATTATCATCGCCAATTCACCATGAGACAAGAAAGAAAGTGTTCAATACACCATTGCACATGTGAGCCAGAATGCACATCACACGCCATAATGGACATCAGACTTCCCCACGTGTAAACAGTAGAGATTCATATCGATTTGGACCGCCCTGATACCATATAAAAATAAGTGATCACTCACCTCCTCAAAAGATTTTATAGGAAAAAATTACTATGTATTAAGTACTCCCTCTGCCTGCATTTGTTTTGGACCACTCGGTAGTTGGAGCATTTGTCTTGGACGCGAGATTTAATAAACTGATTTACTAATAGTTAAAGTAGATATATAGAGGAAAGTAAGAGAGTTTAAAGTAAGAGAGCTGAAGAGAATAAATATAAGGGAGCGAATAAAGTTTTTGCCAAAAAAGTAAATGACTCAACTACCTTAGGACAAATAAAAAAGAAATACTATAACTTAACTATCTTGTGCCGGAGGAAGTATAAATGAGATAACATAATCACCATGTTGACATGCGAGAAGAATGAACGTTTTTAACGTTTATGTCCTTTAATTTGTGACATAAAATTACTTCTCCGCGCTATCTAATTGTTTTGACAAATTGATTTTTTAACTTCACACAAAAGGTAATACACTGTCTGCATAATATTATTCTTCGGTTTCAATAATCCATGCATGAAGGATACCCTGTTATCTAAAATTATCAGCATTATGTAAAAACGAATTATGAGGTATCAAAATAAAAATATTATTGTAAAAGTGGACAGAGAAAAAAACTAAATCTCAATATATTTAACAAATGTGCTTACAAATGGTGAAAATGCATCGTTCTTTTTAATTAATTCACATGAGCTGACTGCTAACCAACAAATAGAGCTTACTTCATGTGATTTATACTTAAAAACCAAAAATTCTAAAATCAACGAAATTTTGACGACTTAAAGTTAGACTGAGACATGTGATAGTGATTAAATTAATTATAGAAACAAAGTTAATAGACATATGATCGATATGATTAAGATTGTGGACACTTATTTTCTGTAAAAAGTTATTAACATGTAATTGACCTTAAATTGCGGTAGCTATAAGAGGATCCGCAATGGTGCTTAGGGCAGCCATTCTCTTCCCTGCCACGTCAGCAATACTAAAAAAACCACCTGTCACATCAGATTTAGGCCAGCCATAGGCCAGCCGCAATAAAAACAATTCAAAATATACTACATTTATGAAATTAAATTTAGACACGTATACGGGAAAATTTATTAATTGCATTTAAAAAAGTTACATAGATAAAAAAAAATTACATGCATAATAAAGAAAAAAAACTATCGTCGTGCAGTCCTCCGTGCCCACAACTCTTCAATTATATCCTTTTGGAGTTGAATATGAGCATCCACTTGGCGCATGTTGGCAAATTCCTTGAGTCGGTCGGCTTCATCGAGAGGTACCCCCTGTCGTACACTAGGGGTGGCCGTTCCGTGGCTTGGACCGGCTTCATCGTCACTGACCCAACTAGTCAGTTGTACGCCTTCGTCTTCGACGATCATGTTGTGCAGGATAATGCAGGCGTACATTATCTCGGAAACGCATCCGACATCCCACAAACGCGTTGGGCCCTTAATTGCCGCCCATCGAGACTGAAGCACACCAAATGCGCGCTCCACGTCCTTGCGCGCCGACTCCTGTCGTTGCGCAAAGTAGGCCTTCTTTTCATCACTTGTTTGTCGGATCGTCTTCACAAAGACCGGCCACCGAGGGTATATCCCATCCGCCAAGTAGTAGCCCATATCATGCCGGTTGCCGTTGGCCACAAATGAGACGGCTGGACCGACGCCCTGGCACTTCTCGTTGAAGAGGGGAGACGAGTTCAGGACGTTGAGGTCGTTGTTCGACCCGGCTACCCCAAAATACGCATGCCAGATCCACAGCCGGTAATCAGCTACGGCCTTGAGGATTATCGTGGGGTTCTTTGACTTGTAGCCGGTCGTGTAGGCCCCCTTCCAGGCAGTCGGACAGTTCTTCCACTCCCAATGCATACAGTCTATGCTGCCTAACATCCCGGGGAACCCATGCTTCTCCCCGTGCATCTGCATCAAATTCTGACAATCTTCGGGAGTAGGGCTTCGAAGGTACTGCTCACCGAAAATGCTGATCACGCCCCCACAGAACTCCTTCAGACATTTCAGGGCTAACGACTCACCGATGTGGAGGTACTCATCCCACATGTCTGCCGCGCCTCCGTAGGCCAACTGCCTGATTGCCGCCGTGCACATTTGGATAGGGGTGTGGCCGGGTCTGCCAGCCGCATCGTGCCTGAAGCGGAAACACATATATTGACGCTCCAATGCCCTAACGATGCGCATAAACAACTCCCTGCGCATTCTGAAATGCCGCCGGAACATGTTGGCGGGAAACCACGGGTACTCTGCAAAGTAGTCCTCGTACAGCCGCTGATGTGCAGCTACGTGATCCCGATCAATCACTGCTCGGTGGTGGACAACTCGTGGAGGGCGAGGTATCGCCTGCTGTTCCACCATACGCATGTACCGCTCCATCCCGCGGTTCATGTAGGCCTCCATAGCCTCGTTCATCCTCCGTTCGTACTCCTCAGGATCCCCACCACTACCGCTACCGCTACCACCCGCGTTACTCATCGCTCGATGATGCTCTTGTACAGAAAGTTAGAGAGAGAGAAAACTCGTTAAAACAAGTGGTGCAAATGAAAATGAAACGAAAATCGCGTTTATATATGATTTTAAAAAAAAATAAAAAAATCAAAAATCGGCGCTGGCCGATCGGGCCGCCACAATGGCGGCTAGCCGATCGGCCAGCGCTTCGGCCAGCGACGAGCGATCGGCCAGCCCACGCCGATCCGCTCGCCGATTTCGTGTTTGCCGATTGCAATGGTTCGGCTAGCCGATCGGCTAGCGCGACGAATCGGCTAGCCGGTCGCTAGCCGACCATTGCGGATGCTCTAAGTAGTATTATTGCGGAGTATAAATCTAAAACGACTAGGACTTTTTTCATTCCACGTGTAAGCAATCTACTGGATGTTTCACCACGCAAGCACGCCGACGTGGACGACGAACAGTTTCTCTCCTTTCCTTTCAGAGACATACAACGGCCCGTTAAAAGCCCTAAACTTCACAGCTTGTTCCTCCATCGTCGGTTTGTTGGCCGGCGGCTGAAAAAACTCACAATCTCGCCCTCCTCTCTCAAATTTTCTGCGGCAATCGCTTGTTTATGTAAAAATAAGTGAGAGATGGAGGCTCGTCATGCATCTCTCGGTCGAAGAACGGTATCGATATGATTATTCATATTTGCGATCTGATTTTGTAATATTTTTCGATTAATCCGACCATCGTATGCTTGTTTTTGTGATTTCTGCAGCTGGAAGACATTCGACAGAAGCGTGCAGCAGAGAGAATTAGCAAGACCTCATCCGGACCGGATCTAGCCAAAATCCCTACCGGTAATGTCTCTTTTTTCTACCTTTTTGGTACTCTTTTTGTTAAATCCCCCTCTTTATTGTTTTGTTGCATTTAGACGCTACTGGTATCAAGAAATCGGAAAGTGCGACTCGACTTACGGAGGTACCAATTTTTTTGCTAGCTTTGGAAGGAAAAACGGATGAATTTTTTACTTTTAGGTTGTTTTTGGGTGCGATCTGATAATATCTCCTGTCGATTTCGATTACACAATGCAGAATGATATCAGTGGTTTATTATCTCAATTGAAAGACATGCAACAGAGGAATACAGAGCTGGAGGAAGCGAACAAGGAATTCACCTCATTGGTATCTTAATACGCAACCGTTACATCGTTAATAGATGATAAACTGTATGATTAGATGTGTGTTTATGATTAATTTATTTTTATTTTTGCATTGATCAGCTTCTGAAGAAAGAAGTGGAGAATGATATGATGCAGAAACGACTAAATGATCTGGTATGATGCCTTGGTTTGATGTAAATTTATGGCTTGCTCGATATCTTTTAGTGTAAATTGATCATGGGATAGATTACTTGTGATAACAATATAGTAGATATGTTCTATTTATGACATCCCAAGTATTGATTTGAAGGCCAATGAACGTCTGAGTGAACAACTGCTTCTTCTTCTCTCCATTTGCAGGAGCAGAACACAGTGCCTTTACTGAGAAAAGCTCTCAAGGATGTTGCAATGGAAAAGGATGCTGCAGTTGTTGCACGGGTATTGAATTACACTACTAGTCTATTTGGTTACACCAGATTCTTGATGCTCTCCGCCACCCTTATAATAAACCCTTATACTATTATAGGAGGATCTTTCTACTCAGCTTCGCACCCTGAAAAGGCGCATAAAAGAAGCTGAAGAAGAACAATATAGAGTAAGTCAGGGCAGTCTTAGGGAATGATTTAACAAAGTTTAGCTCACCTGCATCTTATCGTTTCATATGCTTATGCTTTTGATCCTATTGCGTTAGGCGGAAGAGGATGCTGCTTCACTAAGAGCCGAATTAAATGTGTTGCAACAGCAAACAATGCACAATCCATCAGGTGGCAACAATGCAACTGGATATTCAATTGATCAGATGCAAGCGATGGAAAGAGAATTGTCTAGTTTGAGGTCTAAGCTTGAGGTCAGATTTTGATGCGACTTCTTTTGCATGTCTGATGAGATTATATTGAGCTGAATATCATATTCCATCTGTTTTTGGAAATTTAAGCAAGAAGCAGTACTTAGACAACAAGAGCATCAAGTCTTAGTAGAGGAGCAAGCCCGTGCATCTGCTCTCATTGTTCAGAAGCAAGAGTTGGAAGAAAAGCTTGCCTCTGCCTCTAAAAGGATTTCAGGTATCACCATGGGCCACTTCATTCGTACTCGTCCTTTCTCAAAATATGGTCAACCAGAAATTATTATGTTCGCAATGCTTTTCTTGTTGGTCCTAGCTCCTCACATTAGGAATTAGTTAGTCATAATAGGAAACCTAGATGAATGAACTGTTTACCTGAGGTGGAAGGCTTTGGGAATCTCCGTTATTCTGTTGGTGGATGTAGAACTATTTGTTCACTATTTGAGGCTTCCTGCGTTTTAGTATCTGACAACTTTTTCACTTTCTCCATCTGGACCCTATGGTCACTTTTATATATTACTCTGGCCAGTTAGTGACATCATACTGTTGTATAATATAAACTCTTCATAGAGGTCAACAGATTTTTTTTTGGAATGCAATTTTGCCATTTGACTATTATTCTTGACATCTTTCTTCTTTCTATTTGCCATCAATTTTCTTTTTAATTTGCCTGTCTTAATGCAGAAAATGGAACAGAACAGGAGCACCAAAGGACATTCACACTGGTATGAATTTTTTGATTGACCCTGGTTAGTTCTGGAAAAAACATGGTTCCAACAAACTGTATGACAAACTAGATGTGATGTTGTTGCATAGAAGATGAAATTTATTATCAATGCAGTTAGTTTAAAATAGGTTGATAGATTTTGGTTTTGTTTCTTAAGATTACCACCCATTTATAGTTTGATGGAGTTGCGGTTTCTGCTTATCTGAACATATGCTAAGCATGTTTGCAGGAAGACAAGGGGAGACTTGAGAAGCAACTGCATGATATGGCAGTAGCTGTTGAGAAACTGGAATCTAGCAGGCAAAAACTTCTAATGGAGGTAAATGATTTTTGTCGGCCCATTTAGCATCAAGAATACAACTTATTATACATCAGTTTTTGTCTACAGATTGACTCCCAATCTTCGGAAATAGAAAGATTATTTGAAGAAAATTCCAGTCTCTCATCTGATTATCAAGAATCACTGGAACGAGTAGCAACTTGGGAGAATCAGGTGCCTCTTATTTTATCGGCTCATGTTTTACCTATATGGCTATATGCCTATATCCTTGTACTTCATTCACTGGTTAGCCGGATGACTGACTCCATTCTAGTTTATCCTACTATTCTGTGAAGAAGATCCCTGTCTCTTTATTAAAGGATCTGGGGCTACTTTTACTGCAATGTGTTATACACATTCCTTCTTGAAAGGCATTCTCAATTTACTGTCCAAAATCTCACTTTCCTTGGTATTTCTATAGGTCAAAGCTCATATACAACAAAATGAGGAACTTCGAAAAACAGTGGACAAGTTGCGGATGGAGCAAGCCAGTTTACCAGGTCTGAATGATAAAGCTTTCCAATCACTTTCTGGCTCCAGCAGAGGTGATAATGTGATTGAATCTCAATACGGGGCTGAATATATTTCCCTGAAGGTTTGTCAGTGAAGCAATTCTTTTGGTATTTCTTTTGTTGATAAGATCTCGGTTTTCATGAAGAGAGGGTGCAAAGTTTTCATTGTTGGAGCTTGAGTATCTGTAACTAAATATCAGTGCTCTTGTTAACCGTTTACTTCCTTGGAATATGTCTGCTTTTGGGGTAACTCGGTGTTTTAACTTGCTATAGGGACAACTAGCTAAAGAGCAAAGCAGAGCAGAGGCTCTATCTGCAGACGTATTGCAGCTCTCGACACGCCTCCAGCAAGCGACAGAAGCGTACAACGGTCTCTTGCGCCTGTACGTATTATCCTCTACTACTTCTAAGTCTATCTCCTTTTGCATGTGTTTGCACTTTCGCTTCTCTTTCTAAACGTATTATGCACGGCTGTTATGCATTTTCAGCTACAAACCTGTGTTGCGGAATATTGAGAATGGTCTTGTGAAGATGAAGCAAGATGGGTCGGTTACTGTACAGTAACATCCCACTAGTGTTTGTGTTTTTGTATGAATAGAAAACTCCATTTGTTGATCGATAGCAATTCTTTTGATAAATGTGGATAACAAGATGAGCAGAAAATTTCTGTCATTTATGATTGATATTTCCCTTTTTTATTTTACTGTATATTCATTTGTATGTATTTGAGTCATATATATAAATGACTTTGTATTTTCCGTTGTACAAAGCGCGCAAACTTGCAGTATTCAAAATCCTGCAAGATTTTTACTTTTTGGGCCAGAACTAATATAAAAAAGGGAAACTAAATATTCGAATCGAATTCATATGACAAATATGCGATTGAAATTGATTTTTAGTTTGAGTTATAGTAGTTTATAAAAGGTGTAACTGCTTTTAAAGTCACCAAACTTTCCATGAATTTTGGTTTTTCCCACGAACTTTAAAAAGTTCGTGTAATGTCACGAACTTTATTGTCGGTTGCCATTTTCTCATGTTAGGTTTTCCGGTCTGATTCAAACTGTTCGTTTCCTATTAAGACAATGTCCAAATTCTTTTATCTTACTATCATTATCTTCGTCTTTGAAATAGCTTCGCGTGGGTACCTTGTACGCCTCAATCGGAACTCGGATGAAGAAGTTATGGCCATTATGATGGTACAAGGTCGCACAAAGGTCGCAGCCTTCATCAAATGGCCATAACTTCTTCATCCGAGTTCCGATTGAGGCGTACAAGGTACCCACTCGAAGCTATTTCAAAGATGAAGATAACGATAGTAAGAAAAAAAAATGGACATTGTCTTTTTAGGAAACGAACAGTTTGAATCAGACCGGAAAACCTGACATGGGAAAATGACAACCGACAATAAAGTTCGTGACATTACACGAACTTTTTAAAGTTTATAGGAAAAACCGGAATTCATGGAAAGTTGGTGACTTTAAAAGCAGTTACCCCTTTATAAAATTTGAAACTAGACGCATGATAGGATCATAGGAAAACCCTCATAGTTTTCACCATACAATTTCCATAGTTTTTTTGGTTGCTATTTTAACCAAATTCACTATATTAGCATTAACGTAACCGAAGCTTTAAATATGTTCATTTATTGGCTACGCTCATTCCATAGAGTAACCCACCACATGTATTTATTAACTGCAATTATTTTTATGTAAGTTAGTAGTACTACATTGTGTTTAATCAAGTGACATGTTACAACATAACTAATAAATAGCACATAAGGAATTATATGTTACATGTAAAATAAATCAAATCAAACATCAACGTAAAATCCATAATGAACTCTCGTTTTGCAGTCCAACTTCTCCTTAGTATAAATAGGTATGTTATGCTTTTGGAAAACATCAACCTGAGCCAAAATGAAGTCCCTATTCCTCCTCTCTTTTCTCCTATTTGCGGCGGTGAGCAGCGGCGCCGCCCGGATAAATAATGAAACTCTAGCCTCCCATCCAAAGCACAAGAGTATACCTTCTAACCCCCACCCTAAACCACTTCCTCACAAGCACGCTCCTCCACCCCATCATGATGGCCACCACAAGCCTCCTCCTGCGCATCATCACAGCCACCACAAGCCTGCTCCTGCGCCACATCACAGCCACCACAAGCCTTCCCTGCATCATGGCCATCACAAGCCTTCTCCTCCACCTCATCATGATGGCTACCACAAGCCTTCTCCTGTGCATCATCACGGTCACCACAAGCCTTCTCCCCACCATGGCCATGACAAGCCTTCTCCTCCTCCCCATCACGGCCACCACAAGCCTTCTCCGCATCATGGCCACCACAAGCCTTCTCCTGTGCATCATCACGGTCACGACAAGCCTGCTCCTCCGCCTCATCATGGCCACCACAAGCCTTCTCCTTCACATCATCGCAGCCACCACAAGCCATCTCCTCCGTCTCATCACGGTCATTAAAGGAATTCACCGCCCTGATACTGACGTCCTTCTCCATCAATACGAGTTAACTGCGCGATCAATTCAGGAGAAGCAAATAAATCTAAATTTTATCCAACAGTTATTGTTTAATTATATGTAATAGTATGTTGTTACAATGAATATACCTGCTAAAATGTTTTTCTAGTATACTGGTGCTAATAGTAGCTTTTTTTTCTATACTGAAAATCAATAAATACTTACTCTTTTTAACGTGTTAATGTGAAAAAAAAATAAGATACAAATTAAAGTAGATAAGTGGGGAGAATATTTTTCTAAAAGAAGTGAAGTATGAGAAAAAATAGTAGTATAAGAAAGATTAAAGCTGTTAATTTTTACAGTAAATACAAATGACTATATTAGAGCTATCTCCAATGGAGATAGGCTAGCCACTCTCTCTTCCTGCCACGTCATCAGTACTAAAATTCCACCTGTCACATCATCATTTTAAGTAAATAGGCTAGCCGCAATAAAAATAATTCAAAAACAGCTAAATTTACGGAATTAAATTTACGATAAATTACGGAATTAAATTTACGAGACATATTAATTTCATTTTAAAAAAAAGTACATTCATTAAAAAAAAATTTACATAATAAAGAAAAAAAACTATCACCGTGCAGTCTTCCGTGCCCACAACTCTTCAATTAAATCCTTTTGGAGTTAAATATGAGCATTCACTTGGCGCATGTCGGCATGTGCCTGGAGGCGGTCGGCTTCATCGTGAGGTACCACACGTTGTACGTTAGGGGTGGCCATTCCGTGGCTTGGACCGGCTGCATCAGTATCGTCATTGGCCCAATTAGTCAGTTGTACGCCTTCGTCTTCGACGATCATGTTGTGCAAGATAATGCAGGCGTACATTATATCAGCAATGCAGCCGACATCCCACAAACGCGTTGGACCCTTAATTGCCGCCCATCGAGACTGGAGCACACCAAATGCGCGCCGACTCCTGCAGTTCCGCAAAGTAGGCCTTCCTGTCATCATTTGCGTGCCTGATCATCTTCACAAAGACGGGCCACCTAGGGTATATCCCATCCGCCAAGTAGTAGCCCATATCATGCCGGTTGCCGTTGGCCACAAATGAGACGGCCGGACCGATGCCCTGACACTGCTCGTTGAAGAGGGGCGACGAGTTGAGGATGTTGAGGTCGTTGTTTGACCCGGCTACCCCAAAATACGCATGCCAGATCCACAGCCGGTAATCAGCTACGGCCTCGAGGATCATCGTGGGATTCTTTCCCTTGTGGCCGGTCGTGTAGGCCCCCTTCCAGGCAGTCGGACAGTTCTTCCACTCCCAATGCATACAATCTATGATGCCTAACATCTCAGGGAACCCATGTTGTTCCCCGTGCATCTGCATCAGATCATGACAATCTTGGGGGGTAGGGCTTCGAAGGTACTGATCACGGAAAATTGCAATCACGTCCTGACAGAAAAACATCAGACATTCCAGGGCTGTCGATTCACCGATGTGGGGTACTCATCCCACATGTTTGCCGCCCTCCGTAGGCCAACTGCCTGATTGCAGCCGTGATCTTTTGAATAGGGGTGTGGTCGGGTCTGCCAGCCGCATCGTGCCTGAACCGGAAACACAAATATCGCTACTCCAAAGCGTCAACGATACGCATAAACAGCTCTCTGCACATTCTAAAACGCCGCCTGAACAGGTTGGCCCCAAACCGCGGGTTCTCTGAGAAGTAGTCGTCATATAGCCGCTGATGTGCAGCTACGTGATCCCGATCAATCACTGTTCGGCGGTGGACAACGGGTTGAGGGCGAGGTACCGCTCTATCTCGCGGTTCATGTAGTCCTCCAATGCCTCGTTCATTCGCCGTTCGTACTCCTCAGCATCCCCACCACTACCGTTGCTGCTCTTGTACAAAAATTTAGATAGAGAGGAAACTCGTTAAAACAAGTGGTGCAAATGAAAATGACGTGAAAATCGCGAATATATAGTGTTTCAAAAATTAAAAAAAAAATAATAATAATAATAAATTGCGCTGGCCGGTCTCTCGCCGATCGCCAGCCTGCAATGGCGGCCAGCGCCTTGAAATCGGGGTGCGCTCGCCTAATGGCTAGCCGATTCGGCGCTCGCCAGTCGCAGTAGTTAGGCTAACCGACCGGCTAGCGCCGCGAATCGGCTATCCGGTGGGCTAGCCGCTATTGGAGATGCTCTTATATTGAAACATGTCAAAATAAAAATGCAATTCTATTAACAAATGATGGAGTAGTATCATGAAAAAACATTCTCCAAGGAAGAAGGTATTTGAGAAGGTATTATACTTTATGTTTTTAATGCATTTTATACTATTATTTTATTGAAGTAGCATTTTGAATAACTAAATTAAACGAAATTAATTTAAATCCAAGCACGGCCCTATGTTTGAATTGAAAATCCGCTTGACTCAATTTGGTTGAGAGAGAGAGAGAGAGAGGCCTCCCCAATGAGTAAAAATTCTATGGTCCTTTTATATTAAGTTGGCATAGTGAGTTGGTGTGCCTCACCAATAACTAATTGACAAATAAAAATAAAAAATGATTTAAATGCCACATGAATTGAACACCAATTCAATAAATCTTTACATAAAATAGACATCTATTAATTAAGGAAAGTGACATTTATGTTACTAGTATTCGTATTAAATATGGAAATTAGAATTATAAAATATGCGTGCAAAAATACTAGGAGTCCAACACGAGCGCGTCTAATCATCACATGAATCCATTTTCTCGCATAGGCATAGGCATAGGATATAGTCGCCTCCCCCTCATCTCCCATTTTTAGCCTTTTCTTCTCCTCAAACATCCAAATCCTCATTTCACTTTCACCCCTCCCTATATCGGGAATCGAGATCCCCCTCATTTAATCGCTTCTCGCCATGAAGAGCTGACCAATCTGTCGACCCACTTTTGCTTATTGGGATTCTAGGGTTTGTTATTGGGGCCGATCCTTTTATCCCTCTCTAGGGTTTGTTATGGCGTCGAATGGGCAGGGAATAGAGCCCGCCTTGTTGGATGACATAATCAATCGGTTGCTCGAGTTCCGCAATGCGCGGACTGTGCGTCAGGTGCAGCTCTCGGAGAATGAGATCCGCTCTCTCTGTACGACGTCGCGGGAGATCTTCCTCTCTCAGCCTGTTCTTCTCGAGCTAGAAGCTCCGATAAAGATATGCGGTATGAGTATGGACCTTTTATGAATTGAATTGTTCGTGATTGGGTTGGGACCTTTTATGAATTAATTGATGAATGAATGAATCTAGGGTCAAAGTTTGGCCCTTTTTCTTAATGGGGATATGGTCCATGAGTTATGTTTTTTATTTTGTTAAACTGTACGTTTAATGCGCGGTCGAATTGCATGTGATTCCATTCCTCTGTTTCGTGCGGTCTGATTTTTGGATGTAAAAACAGTATGTATGATTGCTTAGCTGGATTCCTTGCAATCACTTACATAAAGAGGA